>NW_020955418.1:244063-278104 GCF_003031625.1 Empidonax traillii | reverse complement strand
CTATTGTAACAGGATTTAATTAAAAATGTAAACGAGTACACTAAACCAGTTCAGCTTGATTATTTAAAAGGTCGGTCTCCAAAATGCACACAAGCTAGAACTGAAAGGCAAGATCCACCATGGATACTTGATACTCAGCATGTGCATAATACAACGCTCTGTATAACAGAACACAAAGGTAAATAGAGTCACAGATCTATGGGAAAGGTTTCTGATCTATGGGAAAGGTTTCTGCCACCCGGCCTCAAGAAGAAAATTCATTAGTCTGCACTGACAGTAGGCTCTTGTTCAACACATGGCACAAAAGCCAGGAGCAAACACAGGAACACCCTGAGACTTTAAGGACACTCAGGAAGTAATCTCCAAAGTAAGAAGGAGGGGAATAGTTGGTTTTACTACCTCGTTTTATTTGAGAAAAGCCAGGTAGGTTTTCTACAAGAACCTTTCTGCTCAATTGTTGACCCAGAAATACATGAATCTTTGTTGCTTTGGGCTCTCCAAAATGTTTCTTGGAGAATCACAGATTCACCATTACTAGTCAAAGAACACCTGAGATAAAAGCATTTTCTTCCAAGTGTGTCCTAGACCTTCATGCTACATAAACACCTTAATAAAAGTAACTGAGAGCAGAAAGGTAAACAGTCCAAGAAATGCGCATATTTCCAATTTAAAGGAATAAAATACTCTCCTCAGACTTGCACTTAGAAATAATGTATATTTTCCTACAAGTGGCCTAAAGAAAAGGCTGTAAAAGACTAACTTGGTCACAAGTATTATTAACATAAAAGCTTGATTTTGGATGAGGCCAAGCACCCAGAGATCATTTTGTACCCCTTTTTTTTTTTTTATTATACAAGACTAGGAAAAATGTCCTGGAATAATTAGCAGTAAGCATGAAGAAGTGAAAACTAAGAAATTATGACTTTTTTTTTTTTTCTATTTAGTGTCTTAAAAATGATTTGCATATTTTTAAGGTAAAGGGAGAACAATATGCTACATAAGAGGGGAAGGATGGCCTCACAGTAAAGACAGAAGACTAGGAACCAGTGCGTGGGGTTCTGGCAAGTTCTGTCTCCTGCTTTCCTGAGTTTGAGCGCTGCCACTCAAGAGCCCTGCACAAAAATTTATGCCCCTACTGAGCAGAGATAATACTCTCCAGAAAGGATCTGAATATGAAAACTGCATGTGGAACAGCGTGAAGTCCCTAGTGTTACTGAAGTATGTAAGTATATAAGCATTAGCATAGAGTTACCTCACCTCAAGAGTTTATGCCGTAGCTGCACAGAAAAGCATAAATGGCCGCTGGGTATGCTGATACCTCACCAGGGAGATCAATGACTCTCTTCCCTCCCTGTCCCTGGAGGAAATGCAATCATAGAATCATAGAATGTTAAGGAGTTGGAATGGACCTTAAAGATCATCTAGTCTCAAACCCCCTGCCATGGGCAGGGACACCCCACTAGACCAGGTTGCTCAAGGTCTTATCTAACCTGGCTTTGAACACTGCCAGAGGTAGGGCATCCACCTCCCTAGGCAACCTGTTCCAGTGTCTCACCACCCTCACAGTAAAAAATTTCTTCCCAATATTTCCTGATTTCCTAAATCTCCGCTCTTTCGACTTGTACCCATTTTCCCCCGTTCTATAACTACAATTCCTGACAAAGAATCCCTCTCCAGTTTCCATGTAGGTCCTCTTCAGATACTGGAAGATTGCTTTGAGGTCTCCACGCAACCTTCTCTTGGCCAGGCTGAACAGCCCCAACTTTCTCAGCCTGTCTTTGAACGGGAGGTGCTCCAGATCTCTTATCAAGTTCGTGACGCTCCTCTGGGCCTCCTCCAACAGCTAAATCCACCATTAAAGAACTCTTGGGTTTTCACTGAAGATGCACCTTCCACCTTGCACCCAGTTTCCTACTGTGGTTGTGGGGTTGGTTTGTTTGTTTGTTTTTGTTTGTTTTGGTTTTTGTTTGGTTTTTGTTTTTGATTTGTTTGTTTGTTTTTAAACTTAAGGAAAAAACCCTTAATTTAATCGAATGTCAGGATTTCTCACTGACACCGGGTACCCGGGTGCCGCCCGGCGGGTCCTGTGGCAGATCCCGCCGGGGACGGGGCAGGGCGGCGCTGCCCCGGCCTCGGCACCAGCTCTCGGCTCGGACGGGCCACTGCTCCTTAAAAACAGCCGAGCTTGGGGCTGGATTTGAAAGCACACATCTATCCGCACAGAAAGGTTATTCTCGGGCGCGCCGGACCACCGGGCCGGGTCCCGCGGGGCAGCCCCAGCGCGGCGGCGGCGGCGGCGGCAGAGGAGGCGCGACCTCAGGACACCTCAGAGACACACCGGGCGAGCCCGGCATCCTGTCCCGAGCTGACACCGCCCGCCCGGCACGCGGTCTCTCCGTCCAGCCGGCGGTCTGTCTGTCCGCCTGTCCGGCAGATCCAGACCGCCGCCTCCCCGGCGGGCGCAGCCCGTAGACACAAAGTTTTCGTGCCGCCACTTCCCAGCCCAACCCAGACACATTAATCCCCGCGCTCTCCCGGCAGCCTCCCGCGGCGCCTGCCTGCCTCCCCACTCCCTGTCAGCGATTCCCAATAAACTTCCCCCTCGACCTCCTCCTCCTCCTCCTGCCGTGCCGCCCACCCCCCGAGCCCCCCCCCAGCCTCTACCATCGAGCGCCGCGGAGGGGGGGGGGGGGGGAGACAAGCATGAGGGGTAAACCAACGAAGAGAGGCGGGGGAGGGGAGAAGGACGAGCGTGGCGAAGGGGGTTCCTCGTCCAGCAGCCAATCGGCGGGCGGGCGCGCGGGGCACGCCGGGAGGTGTAGTTCTACACCGGTCGCCATTTTGTGGCGAGGGAACTACAACTTTCCTCGCGAGCAAGGGTAATTTTTGGGCCCTGCGCGGCCAAACGTGACTTCCAGGTGCTGCCAGCGCGGCGGGCCCCCCGGTGCGTGCTCACGCCCGGGGGAGGCGCGGCCGTCGCACGGACGGAGCGGAAGGGAGAGCCCTTGGCAGGCAGGAGGCTGCTGCGGGGCGGGGAGGGGGTAAGGCAGGGCGACCGAGCGTGGTGCGCCCTGAGGGACCGTCGGAAAACTCCGCGCTGGGGCTGCGGCGGAGAGCTCCCGGCGACCTTGGCTGCCAGGTGGCCGCGCTTAAAATGCCAAAAGAAGGGAGGTGGGAGGAGGGGTGGGGGGTGGGAGAGGGAAGCGCGTGACGCTTGACCCGCATGGAGTGTTTAGCGAGGCCTGTTGCATGCGCTGAGCGCGGCGTTGCGGCTGCTGCCCCGGTTGGGAATTGAAGGGCGAGCCCTAAGCCGTGTATGTATGTATGTGTGTGTGCGTGTGTTCGTGTATATATATATATATATATATATATATATTTATTTATATATATATATACACACACACATACACGCGCGCGCGCACACACACACGCAGACATATATATTAAAAAAAAAAAAAAAAAAAAAAAGAGAGAGAGCCAGGTCCATTTAAAGTTGCTGGCGGAGAGCTGTTCTCATTGGTTAGGGGGGGAGCTGGAGGAGCGGAGACACACACGGTGCGTGCAGCCCTCGCTGCCGCCGCCGCTGCTGCCGCCGGAGCCGCCGCCGCTGCTGGAGTTGTCCCTGCTGCTTTCCCTGCTGCAGCGGCACAAACGTGACTTCCAACGTCCCGATTATTTATCTTCTCCTCCCGGCCCCTCTCCTGCTCCAAGATGTAACTACAGCTCTGACACTAAGGACCTGCAGATCGCTTAGGCGGCTTGAGAAAGAGAAAAGGGGATATCAAGGGCGTCGTTTTTTATTTTTTTTTTTTGGTGTGTGTGTGTTTGGGGGATATTTTCCATTATAATGCTTCACTAAAGTGATTTTTTTTTTGTTTCCTTCGCATTCGTCTTTTTTTTTTTTTCTTTCCGTCCCCCATTTCTCGGATTTATTGCTAGGAGAATCACATTGTGAGGAAAGAAACTCGGATTACAAGATACCACTACAAACAACCCCCTCCCCCCTGGATTTTTTCGGTATTTTTTATTTTTTTTTTTTTTAATTGTCGCGGCTTTAATTCATGAAGCAATTGTCCCCTTTTGCAATCAGAATTTGGATACCAGAATGAGCAAAGAAAGACCCAAGAGGAATATAATTCAAAAGAAATACGTAAGTGGTCATAACATATATCCTTTGACTCCCAGTTTTAGGAAATGGCAGTGAATGTCAAGTTTATAGCTAATCCTGCAGCTCTAAGGCTTTGGGAACAAATGTGATGCTGAATTTGATTTTTTTCTGTGGTGTGGTGGGGGAGTTTCAGAGGCCCCTTTTAACGGGCAAGCCTATCCAGTTTGGTTATAAAACCAGATTTGTGTAGCGATTCCTCCGGTGAATAAATGTATTGACCTCAAATGACACAATCATAATCTAGTTTTAGATGAAACGCGGGGAGCTCGGGGGGCTGCCGCGATAATGTCACCGAACTGCATTTTCAAGGGGTTTCATTAATTCTGCGCTTTTGCATGCGAAGAGAGATTTGTTTTGGTTTTTTGGTTGTTGGTGGGTTTTTTTGTGTTGTGGTTTTTTTTGGGTTGTTGTTTTTTGTTTGTTTGTTTTTTTTTTTTTAAATGATCTACGTGTGTCTATCCCCGTCTCGTGAAGCGGCGGCGGTGGTTGTTGGAAGCCCTTTAAGTTGAAACCGAGTGTCTGGTTATGGCGAGCTGGTTTCTCGCAGTACCACATCCCATCTCCTGTGTGTGATCCTCGGCTGCTCTGCCTTGAGATAGACGCCGGAGCAGCCGGGGATCGCCTTACGGGCAGCGCGTTCCTAGGGATTGACCGAAATAATGAGGAAAATGGCTCGGTACAGTTTTAAAAATAATTCATTATAATGGCTCGAAAATTTGGGCTAATCCAGCGCAGCCCGGGCTGTATTTCTGCCTCTCTTTATTCAGCCGCTTAACCAATCCCTTGTAATTGTCTAATCCTTTAAACATATAAATGTGGATGGGTAGTTAGATTTTTGTTCGTGCTCCAGTTACGTTTTGATTGGCACAGGGCAGTTTTTCTTTGCGTTTGGAAAAACGGAGGGGATTATCCTTATATGCAGTAGAGCGAATAATGATTTTTATGTGAACGTTAAAAAATAATATTTTTATATAAATATATATATGTGCATTGTGTCCCCCCTCTGCCTCCCCCAAAATTATAAATCCTCGCTTCTGGGTGTGTTTGATGCGAGGCTTTAAAAGTTGTAGGTTATATGGTGTCTTGTCGCCTGCGCCGATTTCTTTCAGCGAGGGGTGTTCCTTGGCAGGGAGGGTGACCTTCGGGACACTTTCCCTGGCTATTATATAGATTTGGTAAAAACTGCAGTTGACTCCAGCTGACTGCCCGCTATCGATTGCCCGCCCCGCTGAAACGCTGCCCGGGGGTGGTGGTGGAACGATGGATGTGTGTTTGGGGGGGTGGCGGTGGTGGTGCTCGATATTTCGGAGCTGCCTCCCCCTCTCCTTCCCCCCACCCCCTCCTGCACCCCCTAAATTTCCGAATTAAAATACATCCGCATTGCAGAGGAGAGGGGAGCCCGGGGCCGGCGAGTTTAAACTATGGCATCGAAAACGGGAACGGCGGGTGGAAAGTGTGGCGAAACACGCGAGGCGTCCACGTTTCCCAGGCAGGCAGACAAAAGCGGGGCGGGGGGGGGGACAGGGACGACGTGGTGGGGAGGAAACCGCGGTGTTAATAATTAAAGCTGAGCGGGGGGAAGGAAGAGGGAGAGATCGCCCCAAACCCCGGCTCTCCCCGGGCTCGCCGGGGCGAACAATGCGGCGCCGCTCCCGCACCGCCGGGCAGGGGGTGCGAGCGCGGCTCCCGGGGGAGGGAAGGCAGGAGGGACGGGGGCGGACAATGTGCCGCGGTGCTCCCGCGGTCACAACTTCGCGGCGGCGCTTTTCATTTAACCCTTCTCCCCCCCCTGCTCTTTCCCCCCCCGCCCCCTCCCCGTTTTTCGTTTCTGGCGGGGGGCGGCGGTGCCGGCGGGGCGCGCTGGCGGCGGCGGCAGCAACAGGTTGCGGTGGCAGTGGCGGAGCCCGCGGGCCGCCGGCCACGCCGCCGCCCGGCCAGGTTCGCCCCTCTCCCCGTGACGTCACAAAGGGACGGGCCTGCGCGCCGCGCAATCCTCGGCGCCCCCCCCAGCGCTCCGGCTCGCCCCCCCCCGCCGTGACGTCAGAGCCGGGGCGGGGGCGGGAGGAGCCCCCGGGGCAGCTCTCGGTGCCGCCGCTGGGGTGGGGGTGGGAGGCTGAGGGGGGCAGGGAGGGGGCGGCCCGGGCCAGGTGAGCAGGTGCGGGGCCGCCCTGCCCGCCTCGGGCTGCGACGTGGGAGGGGAGCGCCGGTCACGTCGCCCCGTGGCGACACGCGTGGTGGCACGTCTCCTCCTGCCCGTGACCTTCGGGCGCTACGGCAGCCGGCGGAGCGCGGCCGTCGCCGCCTCCTCCTCCTCCTCTTCGCCCGTGCCAGCACAGGCTTTGCCTGTTCCCCTGAACAATGGTCCCGGTGTCAGGCCCTGCCGCCCGCCCCGGGTCCCTGGTGCCCTCAGGCGCGGAGGTGATGCCCCGCCGTGAGGAGCTGCCTGCCCGCCCCCAGCCGCACAGGCACCAAGCGGTGCTTTGTGGCCCCGCTCCTCTCGTACCGCTGCGGGTTGTCATAGAATCAAGAGTCACAGATCGGTTTGGGGTGGAAGGCTGTACCTTGAAGAACATCCAGTTCCAAGCCCCCTGCCGTGGGCAGGGACACCTTCGACTAGACCGGGTTTCTCAGAGCCCCGTCCAACCTGGCTTTAATCTGTCCTTGTGGTGTCGGGAGCAGAGCCTGTTCAGGCTGCTGATGCTGCCGTTTCTTCTTTTCGGCATTTGCAAAATGAATTCCGAAAAGAAGAAGGTGGTGAGAACAATGGAGTAAAGCCTGTGTGTTGTGGGCTGCCATCGCAGGGCTTGGCTCCCCACTCCGTAAGTGGTCGCAATTGAAAGTTCTCTTAAACTTTGGGAGCGTTATCTTTTGTGACTGGTAACCCAGGAATGAGGAAATCCGTGTATGCATCTTTTTTTCCTGTGGTTTGAAAACGCTATCACCTAATTTTTAAAAGAACCATGGCTGACTCATACAACTCTTTCTTCTCACTTTACCCTCCTCCTTCTCAAACATCTTTACATATCAAATATTGCCTTTTGGCTCAAGCCTCAGAAAACTGACAGCTTTGTAAAGCATCCGCCGAGAAGCCAGACTGCGTTCAGTATGCGCTTGGAATTAATAGTTCTTAAATGAAAAGCTTTGAAGTCTTAAGCGTAATTTCACAGGTGCGTTTTTCTGCCCGTTTTTGTGATTCTGAATAGCAAATCTTCTGTTTTTGCTGGCTTAGGTCTCAGAGCATCAGATATGGTTTATTGCCTTGAAATATCTGCACGGTTCTACCACGGTAGCAGATGGCAAAATACAATTAAAGAGTAATGTCAGTACTGTTGCCTCGTGTGGTTCGTTTCCTTGTCCTCTAGAAGTAAAAGTCCTGTAGTCTGCCATGAGGTGACATGCTTCACCTACCGATGGCCTGGTAAGCCCCTCAGACAGAGGGCCCACAAGGCCCTGGTAGGATTAACATGCTGCAGACATCTGAGGAGAGCTCCTGTGAGTGCAGCAGGCTTTGTGCTTGGAGCAGGCTCAGGGAGTTTTGGGGGAGATGGTGACCATGCAGCACCACCACCTCCTTCAGCATCAGGGGTGTTTGTGCAGGGGCCTGACTCTGGGCACTTTCTCTCCTGCAGCCCCACAACTGACAGCAGGTTTTAAGTCTGACCACTTCCTACAAGAAATAATGTAAATATGTCGTTGGCAGCAGAGGCAGTATTCAGTGTACATTGCATCTTATTTCACATCACCTTCTGGGACTTTCTTGTGTTAGGTCTCTTTCAGGCTGGCAGTAACAATTCCAGCAGCGTAGCACACTCAAGTCTTTTTTTTTTTTTTTTTTCCTTCTCTATGTGAAACTTAAGTTAAGGATGCTAGCTGCACTTGAGAGCTGCGTTTGGGTTCCTCTTAACCTCCTCCTGGTCTCTTGAGACTACAGCATTATGTTGTAAGTGGCTATAGGGTAGTGCATAAGTAGAAACTAGTAATTAAAAAACTTTTTTTCTTTAAACGAACATTTTCTATCAACAAATGCTTTGCCCTGAGATACTAATGGGCTCCTGCTCACTCTGATGGACTGCAAGCCAGGAGTCTGTGTAATATGCTGTCCAGAGTGAATTACAACGAATCAAGGCTCCTCTGAAGAGTTTCTAATGTTCATTAAGCACTTCCACCTTCTCTTATGAGGCCTACTAAGCCAGCATTAAAAACATATTACCCCTGCCTTTTCTGTAGATGTAAAGTAACAGTTAATGTTATGCATATGCTAAAGTGTGGTATAAACGTCAGCTGATCCTGTAAGGCAGTAGCATTCCCTCCATTTTATTGTTTGATGAAAAAGAAAGAAGTCTAAATTACTTGCCTGGAGCTACGTGCTGTATCAGCGGCAGAGTTGGAACTAATCTGTATTTCTGCTGCCTTGTCCAATATTCTATCCTGAAGCTTACAGGTTTTTACTACAAGGCATGGCATCTGCATTATAGGGACCACTTTATGCAGTTCCAACTTTCTTAAAAATTCTCCCCCTCCCCAGTTATAGTCTGGACTGTTAGATAAACATTTTATTTTTAGCATAATAATAAAATAGAAGAGGCATTTCATTATGGGTGCTTCTTTTCAGTGATTATCGTACTCTGCAGCTGATAGAGACCAGTTGATACTGTGATGACTCAGCTGTGTGAGTATTACATAAAGTAGGTCAATTTTTAAATCTCGTAGTTTGAAGCTATGAAGCTAAAGAGACTCCACGATTGAAGTTTGTATTTTGTTTATACACATTACTGTTATTTCCTGGTTTGAACGTATCTGAAAGTTCTTGAGGAGGAACAAAATGTTTTTTGGGGGTTGATTTAGGAGTTGGGTTTTGGCCATTTTTATTGTATAGTGACTGAATTCAATCAACTTGAACTTGACAGAGGGGAAAGACCAGCTGCTTTGATTTCTAAAGTTTCCAGTTTACAGCAGTCAAGTGAAAGGGAGGCTTTAAAGGTAACTTTTTAGGAAAAAAAAAAGCAGGAATGTTTGTTATTTTTTATTACAAGCACTCAGCATTTGTGTGATCTAGCAGATGTGGAATTTGCAGAGGAATACATGCTTCTTCTAAATCCAAATTTGCATTTAAAACATTCTGGTTTTCCCCCTTAGTCCTTTTCGTGGCTTTCTTCCCAACTATAAATGTAAACCAAGTGTAAATGATGCATTGTTTGCCTTAGTGGGCAGACAGTCTGAAAACAATAGTGCTGATGGATTTGACTGCCTCTGTGTAAGATTAACGGGACATTAACATTCAAGTCTAATAATGCAAATTTCAGTGTTGCCAAACCTGAACTTCCCTTAAGTGTTTCCTGATGCTGATGGCCCTAAATGTCCCTGCATTACAGGCCAAAACTTCAGTTGACAGTTTTTAACCTCTTGTTAGGACTTTAGAGAAAAGGGTATATTGTACCTGGAGTTTAATGTCCAAGAGAGTGATGAAGTATGGTACACATATACTTTTTATACTTAACTACCATTTTTTATTTAAAGCATTTTTAAGTGGTAGGAAGCCACCAGGAAACTTAAAAGCTGAAAATCACTTGTAAAATTCAGGTCTAGCGTGTGAGGATTACTTGGCACTGAATTTCAGATACAGGAAATAATATGCTTGCCAAAATGTATTTGGTGTTCTTTTAGATCTTTGATGGGTTGGTTGTTTTGCTGGCTCATTACTTCTGGGAATATTGGATGCAATCCTTCTTGGTTTTTAACGGGCAGGTTTTATTTGGGAACTCTTGGTTTTCATTTGGAGGAGTGGGTTTATTTCAGTCAGTCACAGAAACATTTCCTCAATGAATCAGTAGGTAGAAGGTTTAAAACTGTTTGCCATTTCACTTGCTCGGGTTTCACACTTTCCCTCGTGTAATGACATCCTGTTCTGATGTTGTTCCTTCAGTAATCCGACAGAGGCCTGGTATTTCCAGTGGTGGGCTGTGGGAAAGGAGTAAACCCTTTAATTATAGCAGTGAGGTCTTGTTTGAAAATTTGCTAGCTCTTTTCCCCTTCATGTGGCCTTTCTTTTTGTGCATCCCTTCCCTATGCAGATGAAGGGTCTGACGCTGTAAAATGCTGCTCTTCAAGCGTGGCCACGATCAGTGGAAAAGCTGAGCATTGGCTGAGACCATGGGCTTGCTGAATGCCGTGTCTCGAGGCTCTCGGCTAGGGTTCACGGCTCCCCCCATCTGCTCCTGTGCCAAGTTTATTGGCTTAATTTATGCTGCTGCAGAAAGCCTTTCAAAGTGACCAGCTTGGCTGAGCACGGAAGCAAGATAAAAAAAAGGCTCAGGTGGAAATCATCATTCCACTGGTACACGAAGGGAAGAGTGGCATGTGAAGCTGCTTCAGCACTTCTGCAGCAACTGTCTTGTCTCACCTGGCCTGATGTGTCATAAGGAATATCCCCTATTTGTATCTGGGGAATAAACCCCTCCTTTAGTATTGCCTAAAAATGGGATTGTGTGGTTAAAAACATGCTTTGAAGACAAAATGAGGAACCTAACTAGAGTTTCCATATGCATCTAGGCCAGGCCTGTGGAGCCAGAGTAGTTTCTGGTCAGGTTCAGTTTAGCGCTTGTAGGATTGCTGTAGTTGCATTCAGACATTTTGACACTGCTAAAATCAGTTCAGCAGAAATGTGACGATGCCCACAGAAGAGTTCATAATTGCATCACTTGAGGGGCATGACTTAATCCTTTCTAAATGTATCCCATCTGTAATCTGCCTCGTCTTTGCTGCATGGCTTCTTGCGGCCTTTTCTGCTAGGTTCTTCCCTTGATTTGCTCTGCAAAGAGGCAGCTTTGGACCTGTGACTGTTGCTATATTTCTTTTACTTTCTAAAGGCTAGAGGAGAAATGCAAAAAATAAGAATCAGGTTGAGAAACTGTGGCCTGCTGCTGTGCTCCAGGAGGGTTTGTGGTGTTCTGAGTCCCTGTGCTCTGCTGTCAGTTCTTTAAGCTTGCCTTGCTGGTCTGACATCTTTTGGATGACGCGGTGGTTGCAGGAGATTAGCGTGTTTTGGCACACACACGCTATGATGACTGGCTAACGATATTTATAAAGTTCAAAAATAAACCATGGAAGCTCATTCTGACATAATCTACTAATCTTAGTTTTGCACTTTGATACTGTGTTGTCTGAGCCAAGTCAGGATAACTATATATTGCAAGCAGTTCAGTTTTAGCTGTGCTTGCAGATTAGTGCTTTTAAATTAAGAACGATGGGAGTGAATTTGGAGAAATTACCAGCTATATGCATATTCTGTGCCTATTTTTAAAACAGATCTATGTGAGTGGGTAGAGATAAATGCTCTGCAATATTTATGGATTTGTTGTGTACTGGCATTTTGATGTGATGGCTTTTTCCTTCACGGCCCACGAGAACGGGATGGTCTTCTCTGTCCTTTCCTGCATTAGTATGTTACAGGAGGGACTTTCTTTTCTCTTTAAGGATTATGTTTAATTTTTTTTTTCTGAATAAAAAAAAAAAAATCTTTGCTTTGGGTAAACTTCAGTCTTATGTTTGGCATCCTGCTAGTCACGCTGCATTTTGGGGAGGTCCAATCAAGAGAGTAAGCTTTTGAAGCTTCTCAGTAACAGCAATTCAGTTTTCCCTGGACCCTGACAACTCCATTTAAAAAGCTAAATAATGATTTTCTAGCTACATTTTTGAATGGCCTGCATTTTTAAGAAATACAAAGGGGAACTTGCAGATGAAAAGCATGTGAGTCCAGTCAATTGCAATGTACAAATATTTTTTGAGGCTGCTACTATTAAAGTGGACAGAAACCATGAGTCTTGGACAAGAGTCTGTTCAGTGTCTCACTCTTTTGAGATGCTTATCATTATTTTTATGAGTTGTTATATTTAGCATATAATTTTCTGTGATGTTCTGAAACTGGGAATCTTTATACCCAAAAAGTACATAGCCTAGAAATTGCATTTAGACTTTTAAGGTGGTGTAGTCTACCACCATATGTTTACAGGGTTTTTTCTTTCTATGAGGTACCCTTCAGGCAGGCAAAGGGTGATTTAGAGAAGGGATATCTTTCCTTCTTTCTCGCCTTTTTATGTCATGGACCAGTTTGTCCCACAGAGTTCTCTTTGGTACATCAAAGTTGTAAGCCAAATCTCTCAGCCGCAGTGTGCATATTAAAACCCCTGTAATATGAATTTCCAACCCTGCATGTATGCCAGATCAATTAACTTCTTAACTCAACTTGAGCTGGAAGAAAAAAAAACAAACAACCTGCTTCTGTTTTGGTTTGAGCCCTACAAAACTTGGTCCAGACACTGGAGTTTATAAAACCCAAAGCCAAGTGAAAAGAAGGATTTCTATTATTGTCTTTTAAGTTGACTTATAACTAGGCTGATGTTGTACAGAGTTCCTTTTTGGGTGATGTTCCAGGTGACCGGCCTTAATGTGAGTGTATTTCACATAAGGATGACCCAGATGGGCACCTGAGGTGTGGTTTTCTGATTGATAGTCACTTTTTTACCCCCTCTTGAAGTGTAGTGATAATGATGAAAATTCTCATGGCCTACTGCCATCTTGCAGACTTGCTTCCTGAGTGGTCTAATATTCCTTCTGGCAACATGTGTATGGGGGGATAACTCCCACCACAGACTGGGGACTTCCCAGGCTAAAACTGAGCTGACAAAGTGCAGTTGGTTTTTTTAATGTGGATTCATATAATATTGCCGTTTGTGATGTAGCTGGAAAAATACTTGGTCTGGGCAAAGTGTTGCAGGGGCACACAGTGAAGTGGCAAGGATTGCGTGTAATAGAGTGAGTTTCAGTGGGCTGTGAAATTATTACTAAATAGGAGTCAAGATACATGTTTTATTTTGCAGCAAGCAAAATTAGCTGTCCTTGTTTGTTCTAAGGGTTGTTCGGGTATAGATTTTGCTGTACTGTCTTACTGCTGGAAGCGTGGTGAATATTAAATAACGTTGAAATGACATTAGGCCTCTCAGGTGAAAAAGAAGCTGAATATGTTGGTGCCTGTGGTCACGGTAGTGCCATAATAATTTCCAAAGTGCTAAAATATGTTAGAAGAGGATTAAAAATGTACCCCTGTTACGTGTTATGCTTGCTTAAGTAGGATTTGGACAATTTTATACTTAAACAAGAGAAATAAAAAGGGGAAGAAAATATAATTAAGATAGCTGTGCTACTGGAGGATAAGTTCCACTGCTAAATGTGGTAAAAAAACTACTACTTCTTTTTTTAAATTCAACAGCCACACACCCCACAATACAAGAGCTCCACTGTGGAAGTGAAGCCAAGTATACTGTTCTGTTTTCTACATTTTAGCATAAGGACCTGCTTACATGAGGGAGTTCATTCAGAAATTTCCCATGGCTTTATTTGTCTTATTTTGTGCTACAGGACAGTAAGTTCAGATAACTGCTTTTTTTTGTTCAAACTACTCCTGTCTATTGATGTACAAGTGAAGTGCTGATGTATTTTTGCCTCAGGTTTCCAAGTAGTGTGAGAAGGGCAAACCATGTCAGATCAAAAAGTTACCAAAAACAAGGCTTCCTATAATTATAGAAAGAGCAGGATGTGGCATCACATGCCTTTTTCTCACCATTGAAGCCAGCAGTGGTGACCCTGACTTGTTCCTTCGTGGTGCAGTGCTTTGGCCATATCAATATGACCAAAGAGCTGCATGTGAAATTGGATCACTGAAATTGTCACTTGTGCCACTGCTCTGCTTTTTTCTTTCACCTTCTCGTCTTTAACTGGCCTGGTTTCAGTGCAAGCCCGCAAGACTTTTTAGTGGCACAGTTAAGGGAGCAAGCAGTGGAACCCAGGGACCTCTTTACCTCTTCTGTGGATTAAAAAAACGTGTGAAATTGCACCCTCAGTTTCGATCCAGCAAGGCGCTAGAGCACGTGCCTCTCTCAAATGTATGAATACTCTTACTGACGTCAGCTGAAGTACTTGGAGCTTGTGAGCTAAGCACATGCCGAAGTGCTTTTCAGGGCTTGAGATTTTGCCGTTGCTGTGTAAGTGTGTGCAAGTATTTGCAGGCAGGAATGTTAGTTTTCTAAGAGGGTGGTAGCCATTTAATGGTTTTATTGGCTTTACTAAATGTAGTGCTGTGTGGTGTTTTTTTTTTCCCTGAAATGTTTCCTTTTCTTTTTGCTTCTTAGCCTCTTAATATTTCATTTAAATGTAATAACTATTATTTTTCTTTTCTTACTCTTCATTGTAGTGTGCATTTGTGCACAGTACTGGCGTTTTTACAGTGCACTCCCCCCTCTCTTCTTTTTTCCCAGTGCTGTGCTTTTCTCCCTCTCTTTTCTGTGTATTTCTCTGATTGAGCTCCTCTACAGACTTTGTCCCTGTGTGGTGAAAGTAGCTCTGAGGAAGTTACTGCCATCTCTTTGCAAGAAAGCAGAATGAACTCCTGTCGCAGTATTGTTTCCATTTCCCAAAGGCCAAACTGGGACATGAGGAAAGGTTCGTGAAGCTCATCTGGGGGGCCAGCTTCATAGGAAATACTTTGGAAGGGGATGGATTGTATGTTGCTCCTTGTCTCTCAGCCTATGTGCAGAATTTGAGTGTTGGTTATAGAAAATACCGGCTGTGTACTTACGTTTTGCAAGGCTCAGCAAACTGTTAATGTGCAAATACTATGGAGGAAAAGTAGAACGTGGCCCTGATCATTCCTTTTTACAGTCCTTTTATGAACTTTTGGGAAATCAAATCCTGCTGATGTGAGCATTCAGGAAAAGCTAATTTCATATTTCACATACATTAAAGGCTTTTATTTATAAGCCATTAATATTCATGCTCTTTCAGTCAAGAGCAGCATTTTGTGACACGACTGACCAGTCATAAAAACCACTGCATAGCTTCCATTATTGAAAGGAGCCCTGCAATCTTCATTTGAGTGACCTTCCAAAATAACTAATGAAAGCCAGATTTCTTCAAGCCTGGGTGGCAGACCAGGTATAACGACTTCTGGACCCTGTTGCTTTGGAGAGCAGGAATACAGTTTTCAGTATAAATATGTCAAGAAAAGTATGGTCTCTTTAAGTCTTCTGGGTAATACAGTTTCTTTATCTCATACTTAGTATTTCATTATAATGCCACTTCAGCTGGCTCCTATGAAAGCTGGTTGTGTATCATGCAGAAGAAGGAAATGTGTTTATGATGTAGATAATTATGGTTTTTCCCCCCTCATAAAAATATCTTCTTACATTCTTGTTGATTCCTCTTCCTTTCTTAGTGTCATTTTATGCCTGTTACTCTTGCGGTCAAGGATGCCGTGAAATTAATTCCCGGTAGGCATTTTGGAAATTACTCGTTCTCTAATTTGGGTGGAGGAAAGTGAACGAGTAAATTGTTACTTCCTTTTTGTCGCTAACTTTTCTCAGATCCTACCAGTGGTGAGCCTGTCATTTTTTTCCCCCTTGCAGAATGCCCATCTCTTAAATGCACTGTAATCCCTGGTCTCCTCACGCCTGGTGACTAGTCAGGCCGTTCCTCCTAGCCCAAATGGGACCAGGAGCAGCATTCATGCATGCATGCCTATCTGTATGTGTCTTGCTTTCGCCCCTGGAATAGCATTGAGCTCGGCACAGGGATTCCCTGGCAGAGTGGTCAAAGGTTTTTTTTGCTTTTTGGAAGATTTTTTCTGGATATGCCCTTGCCTTACTTTTCTTTCTCTCCTTTTTTGTGTCCCAGTTCACCTTGCATAACCATGAGTAGGTGCTACTGGCTGGAGGACTGTCTGGTTATCAGCAGTCTCAGAATCTGTCTCCTTCACGTGAGGTGTTTCAGATCTTTGTCAGTTTACTGCCTGCACACCACAAGCGTGACTGCAGCTGCATCTGGGGCTTCGTCTGGGAAGCAGAAGTGTGCTCAGCTCTGGAGAGCTAACCTGCCCTCTGGCACAGTTTGTGAAACCAAGGTTAGTATAATGTGAGAAAAACAGCCAGGATATTTATCCATGATTGGAATCCTGCTCATGTGGAGGAGGCTTGCCCTGAGTTCCTGATTAGGTCCCAGCACTCTAAGCGCATAGGTATAGAAATGAAGCCGCAACACTTCTTGGGGAATGAAAAAATGAACTTTTTATTAACAAAGGAAAATGAACGGTCTTTATCCATCTTGGGAGTATTTTTGCTGCTTTTACTTGCATGTGCTCCCTCAGCACTGTGTTGTGGTCATGGCTTCAGAAGGTCAGCTACAGCTTGTCTGATGGACGTGATAGCTTAGGAGGGAAATGCTGCTGCTTCTTTTATGAAGAGTATATATATATGAGCACACTACTCTGTTGCCTTTGGAAGAAGACTTTGAAGGTGTCTGTTCAGGCATGCTTTTGAAGGTGTTCTGAAATTGTTCCCCACTATCCTCTGTATAGGTGATTTATCACTGTTCTTCTGTTCTCACGGAGCAGTAAATAGCATCTGGACTGAAAGGTTATCCTTTCTCCTTAAAAGACTTCATGCTGTTGCACTGCTTCTTCCTTTATTCCATGTTCTCCAAATGTCCAGGTATTTTTTTTCCCCCATGAGAGAAGACCCAGTATTTTAATCATGAACCCACATGTTACAAAGCTGAAACAACACAGTATAGCACTTCAGCTTTGAAAACTCATTCCTCTGTGGAGGAATGTCATTAAGATAGTTCAGCTGGTTTACAAATTTCCAATCCACTGACTTTCTTGGTGATTAGATAATTTTCAATAAAAGCAAGGTCTGCAGTTGATCTGAGGGAGTTAATACATAGTTTAATTTCAACACATGTGAATAATGCTAAGCCCATGCATAAACTAGTCTAGTTAAGCAGAACAAAATAATAGGTAATCTCTTGAGGCAAAACTTTGAAAAAAGAAGTAATATCTTACAAAGTTTTTAGTTCGTAAGAAGGAAGATTGAATAGCTGTCCTTATTTGAGACAAAGACTATAAGAGCAATTCTAATACTGGCCGACTGATCTACTGTTCAGCTTAGAAAGTAGGACAACATCTAGTAAAGGAAATCTTGGTTATAGGGAACTGGTTATCAGTGCTCCTACAGATAAGAGAATATAAAACTGTCAAAAACAGGGTTTTAAATCTGCATCTCCCAGGTTGCTGTCATTTGCTTGGCTTTTTTTTTTTTTTAAATTGGTTTGATTGATTGTTCATGCAGGAAGTCCCTAGAGAGAAACCAAGAGAATTTCCACAATGACATGGCCATTAGGTTCTTGAAGGGTGCAAGTGTCTGCTCTCAGGGTTACCTGTTGCAAAACTTTAGTTGTTTTCTTATGGTGACATATTTCAGGCTTGGTTCGTACCGCAGCATGAGAAACTTCTCTGGAGCAAAATGTAATGCTCTACAGCCTCATTTCTTGATATTTTCCAGTGCCTGGCATGTCTAATGCCTGTCTAAGTAAACTTGCGCAGCTATTCTGCGTTGGCAGGATTGGTAATCTCACAGTTCTTTCTGTAGAAGATTCATGTGTCTGGCTCATCTTGGACTAGGTTGTAGAGCTGCTTTATTGTCACTTCTGAGAAGTATCTCTGCCCACATTTTCTCAGTACAGTGAGTCTTCTTGTTCTTGTCAATTGGACTTTCTGGTGTGGAGGACCAATGCAAATATTACTAGGGCTTAATAACAACCTACCTTTGGATGAGTAGTACTGTTGTGATAAAAATGATGGGAGATTGGTTGCTCATTGATTTGTGTTTTTTGGCCACCTTCCAGGATAAAACTGTAACTTCATTACGCAAGAGTTTCAGAACAGTACAGAGCTGTTCATTTATTTCCTTCAACTGTTATCAAGCTGACAGCTTGCCTTTGAAGGGTCTTATGTTCAAAAGCTGCCAATTGGATCTTACTTCAGTTTAGCCAAATGTGAATCTGAAGTGCATTTTGTCCCTAATATCCCACCCCCCCTTTTTTTTTTTACCCCCTTTACATTTTCACCTTCTGCTCTGGCTCCCTTCCTTCCCCTTCCTTTCCGCTCAGTTCCTCCTGCTGAAAATAAAAAAGGTCTGGGAACAGAGGCAATGCCACAAATAAAAGGAATTAGGTTTTTTGTTGTTGCTGCCTGTAATTTTGGTTTTTCTTAATAAGAGTTTAGTTTCTCTGGTTAGATCAGTTCTGCGTTGTGGAGAATTGCATGCATTTTAAAAATGGTAAATGGAAGATATTTTTCATCTTGCTATTTTTGCTAACCATACTCCTACCTCTAAGTTAGCTGCTTATTTTCAGTTTGCTTCCCTGTGACTGTTTTCCTTCTCCTGCTTCATCAGTGCTCTCTACTTACCTTTTGGTTCCTTTACTTGGGAAGGCATCATTGGGAAGCAGAGTTGGCGTTGGGAGTTCTACATACTCAGCTGAGTAATCCCGTAGACAAAGAAGAAATGGGGGGAAGAGAAACCACACATAATATCTACCAGTGTACTACTTGAAGTCAGAAAGTGTATTTCTGGTGTGGGGCTGAGAGAAGTGGTTTCCTCACATGGAGAAGTTGCGAGGACAGGCTTAAATTTTTTTTTCATGTCGGTATGATAGCACCTTGAATTCTTCTAAGTGTTTTACACAACTTAGCTTCATTTGTTACATGTCTCTGTGCATTCCTGGAAAAATAGATTTTTTTTGTGGTTCAGTCTTAAAGAAGTGTTCTTAATAACTGAGCAAGATGAGCTGAATTA
The DNA here is from genome assembly GCF_003031625.1 of Empidonax traillii. Lineage (NCBI taxonomy): Eukaryota > Metazoa > Chordata > Aves > Passeriformes > Tyrannidae > Empidonax > Empidonax traillii. The sequence goes on along the minus strand of NW_020955418.1, from coordinate 259,252 downwards.
TCTATTTTATAAAGTACACAACGTTATTTTGATTTCTCTAGCCCCTTAAATACAATGGAAGAATGTAGTTTCAGTTTTGAAACAATGTCTCCTGTCTGTGAAAACTCTTTTTCAGTTAATAACTTTCAACTTTTTTTCCCTCAAATAATTTCTGACTATTTTTCAGTACGTATTTATGTACTTGTAAAGTGGGAAAATAATATAGTCAATACCTAAGTATTACTATGCAGTGCTTTAAGCTGCTTGCTTTAGTTCCCAAGAAACTCTAACAGTGATGTTGGATGAAAGTGTGCATACATCCATTTCCTCTAAGACTGTCTCAAATTCCTTCTGATCACAAGACTGATAATTTTGATATTTTAAATTCATAGATATGACAAAAGTTTGTCATATGTTTTATAACTTTAATGTGGATTATTTCTTAATTTTGTCTTGTTTCCTACTCAAGTGGTATTCTGTAATTACCTGATTCACTGTGGTTGTGTGTAAATGAAACTATGAAATTTGTTGTCAATTAACAATCAATGTGGTATCCATATTTTTAAATGTTATAAATTGCCTATTAAAGCTAATTTTCCAGGGCATCTCTATCTCCGTTCTTAATGTAATGCAGAATATTTTACAATAATGCCTAGGTTAACAATGATAGTCTTGCTGTATTGTGCAAAAAAGGCTTCTGTGCAGACCCAGCTGGATTTCAGGCTTAATTCATTGCTCTATGGTGGGATCACCACAGCTGCTGTGGGGCCTTTACAAATGCAAAAAAGCTGTCAGTGTTTGTTTCATCAGATGCATAAGTGATGAGGCCAAGTTGAGGAATCCATTCCAGCACGCGGTGTGCATGCTGGAGGCATTATTGTTTACAGAATTAGTGTCTTAATGCTTTAAAATACATGGTGCATGTTTTACCTTAGAGCAAAATATTTTAGGACTAAGATGGTTTAAGGATGCTCTGCAATTTAGCCCCCTCTTCTGAGTGTTTGCCCTGACTCGTGTAAATGTGCATCTGAATTACTGCGATTGTACCTGCCTCAGTTGCGAATAATTCGGTGCTCCTGTCTTGTGCATCTTTTTTTGCTAGTACTTTGATTATCATAAGCAGTCACAATTAAATAATTGCACAGCTTTAATGCAGATTTCTGCCCCTCCCTTAACTGTCAGCTGAAGGAGTTGTGCTGTCTCGTACGGTCACCAGAAGTCAGAGCACTTCTTTTGGCTGTCAAGGCTTGAGCGAGGTTCCTTCTAGCCAATTAGTGAGTAACTATGATTGGTTTCAGAGGGGGCTGCTTAAGAATGCAAAGCATGCCTCAGTGCTGGGGCCGAGCACACAGTTCCTCCACCAATTCTCCTTCCCTTTGCTTGCGGCTCCAGGAATGTAACACGGAGTAGGGCTTTTGCTTACATGACGCCAGACTGGCTTTTGGGAGTGGGAGTGGCGGGGTTCAGGCCTTAAATTGTTTTTCTGTGGGAGTGCTCTTGTCATCTCTCAGTCTTTGTTGCAGTCTGTTGGCTGTGTGCGTGAGGTTTCGTTAGGGCACACCACCCTTCCCATATCATGTAACTCCACCGATAAAAGGCATTGCAGGAATTTTAACTAATGCGCTGTTTAAGCCGTTGCCGCTATGATTTTATTAAATGTGCTTGCAGCGTGGAATTCCACTAATGCTGTAGAGTGATCTGTTATGCAAATTGAATGTAAGAATGGGCTAGTGGGGATTTGTTGTCTGTGTATCAGAGACCTGTCTTTTGCATTTGGAAATGAAATGAGCTAAATGGTGTCAGCGTAGGCTGCTGCTTAAACGTTCAGGCAGCCTTCGCTTTCCTGGCTGGGGGTGCGATGTTGTCACCACAGGGGCCAAGTTTGGTTTGTAGGAAGGGGGTTGTCTATGTGGAAGCATGCTCGCTGCTGCTATGCTGGGCATATATGGGTGAGTTGAACAATGTGATTGTAGGATAGCTTAGGCATAGTTGTATACAAATTAGATTTATTCTGGCTGGTCACCGTAGCCAGGCAAAGCTGTGTTCTTGCTTAAGCGGTTGTGCCATAATGCAGGCAGATTCCTGTGCTGGAGTAAACGATGTTTAGCTCAGTGAACGACTGGTGGTATCCATGTTTGTTGGCTAAATCATTGGCCCGTGGCTAAAGCAGCACTTCTCTAGGTGTGATGTGTGACAAGGACACTTTTGAGTCCTGCCAGGTGAAGTGGGAAGGCAGGGAATTCGGCTTCTTTTCCAGATTTGTTGCTTCACTGAGGCACATGAGCTGCTGTAAACCCAGCAGACATGAGAGAAAGAGTCACCTCCTCCCTGCTCTTGTTGCTGCTCTCATAGCCTCTATTCTCTCTCAGCTCAGGCTCAAAAGACAAACAGCCTCCTCTTCTTGTGCTGTTCCAGGGAGCAAGTTGCTTGCAGCATTCCCTCTGCCAGTGCTTTGTAGCTAGAAAAGCAGTGGCAACCTAAAGAAGATCCCTGGCAGCCGGTGCCCTTCGTCCCTCCCTTTCCTGCACCTCATTTACACTCGCTGTAAGCGCTACCATTTTTTCCCCTTGGAGTCTCTATTTTATTATTTGCTGTTTGCTGCGGGGCTGGCAGCAGTGTTGGAGGGCTGCCTCCGGGATGCTAAACTGGGTTGTAGTGGCAGCAAGCACTGAGGCAATACCTGGAGGAGCTATGCTGGCAGTGCTGGGTCGGGCTCTACGGTCTATACTCTGTGGGTTGGGGGAAGACAGACAGCGGGCTTTCAGCTGCAGCTGATGGAACTGCAGCATAGCACTTTCTCTTGACAGAGATGGAAATGTGCTGAATGTTTTCTAAAGAGGTTGTTTTAAGAAAAGGGAAAACCTCTTTGGCAAAGTTGTGTCCGTATTTTAATATTCTCGGCCATCTCGTGGTGCAGTAGTTTGGCTTTGAAATGTGGATGGAAATAGTGTTTGAGCACATCATGGGGCATTGGTATTTTGGGGGCGTGGTGCAGTTAAGAGCAAGCCTTTGGTGATGCCTGCCCAGGAGAGGCTGAGCTGGGAAGCTGCTGGTTTTGGTGTGGTGGATGGGCAGCTACACTAATTCCCCAGCAGTGAAAACATGCTTTTGTGAGAGACAGGGAGAAAACGGGTGCCGGAGTGCCAGGGGGTGAGGTTTGCGCCCACGCCTTGTCCCTGCACTGAGCAAACCAAAGCTGATCAAGGATGAGACTTTTGTGCTGTGGGGGACCCTAATAAGAGGCCAGATTCTGTCCTGAATGCCATGAGTATTCCCCGAGGGGATGGGAAGCAGGCAAATGGTCTCCTGAGGTCTTCTCCCCTCCTGTTTTCCTCTGACTCTCTGCTGGTCAGATGGCAGAAAGGAAGAAACAGTTATTACATCCAAAAAGTAGAAGGAACAGAAGGAGAATGTGACTTTTTCCTTCTCTCGGGGCAGGCTGGTTAGCTGCCTGTTCCAGGGGTGGCTGTGGCTGCATCCCTGCCCACCACAGCGTTCTTGCTTCAGCTGCAGGCCCTCTCTGACCCTTGAGTTCAAGCTTAGAATTAGCGCTGCTTCGTGGGAATATTTTAAAAATAAAAACAAATTATGTACAGTATGTATATATATATATATATTTAACCAGGCATTGTTTTAGAATCAGACTTTAGGAAAACTCGAATTTTGAGTCAAATCAATTTTGTCATTTCCTGTTGCCCTTTGGGTTGCTGGTAACGTGCCAAATCATGTTGGTAAAGAAAACACTTTAGTAGTTACATAAAAGCTTGGATTTTTTAGCTGTACTGATGAATGCAGTAGTAATGTTGTTGGTGTAATAACCATTTTTATTATTCTTATTAAGATTTCTCCCCCAACTCTGATATGTTATGCCACTAATGAGAACATAATGGAAATTGGAATTCCAGGTTTTTTTTATTTAGACTTGTAAGTGCATTGGCTTTGGAAATAGTCTTGTCACTATTAACGTGAATGTTTGCTGTGCCGGTGTCAGGAAAATATTTTGTGATAGGAGGCTGCGTGAAGCAGTTGTCTCCTTGCTGGTGAATTGGCTCTTGATTCAGATGAGCTTATTTTAATTAGGCTTTGTTTGAAAACATGGCACAATCTACTTATGAGGTAGGTGCTACTTCCCCATGGATTTTTCACAATGTTAATGTGAAACTCCTGGATATGTGCTTTGTAAGCTTGCTACTTCTTCTGTCCGATTTGTATGAGAAAGGCAATTGTGCAGTAAGAAGAACTTCATATTGTATGTTTTGAAATGAAAAAAAACTTCAAGAAGCACATGGTTAAAAATGTTATTTCAGAATGCTCTACTGGGAAGTTGGATTTTGGATGAGGAATGTGAAGGTAGTGTGCTGTTACTAATGAAGCACCAAGGCTTTAGAGGCAACATATATGCCTTGGGAAAGCAGCGGTAAGTGCTGAAAAGCCACTGATGCAGCTCTCTGAGGTGAGACACAGCTTTTTGCTTGACACCCACCATCGCCAGTGTGCTCGCCTCTTCCTACGGCAATTGGAACATAGGAGAGAGCTGCTTTCCGTGCTTTGGTTGAGAGAAGACATGTTAAAATGTGGCTGTGGCTGCCCAGCTTGCTTTTTTTTTTAAATAGCATAGCTGATGTTCAAGGCTGAGGGAAGTACAAAACAAATTCTGAAAATATTTTAGATGCTTTAATTAAAAATGGTGGAAGTGGAGAATTAGAGCTGCTTCTGTGTTAGGAGAGCTTATTCAAACATGCAGCTTAACCAGTTAGACTGCAAGGTGGGAAATGCTAGAGATTGTGTATCTGAATTAAGCAGTTTTAATTTGGTCTTTCATCTGTGTCATTACCGAGGGATATCCTGCAGGCTGGTTTAATGAACTCAATCTAGAGGTGTGTAGAGGCACATCTCTTTGCTTGACAGCAGCAAGATGGCATGCTATGACTGGCAGACATATCTTCAGCTTGTGTAATTGTCTGCTCTTGTCATATGATGACAAATGGAGCGATGATCATATTAAACAACAAAAAAGTTCAAAGTAACACGAAGGCTCTGAATAAACTCTTGGAATCAAAGAGATTCTCACATGACAGCATGTCAGCATGGGTATTTTTAGCCTGAATTAATGCAGCTATAGGAAATTCCCCTCCCCCAGAGAAGTATTACCCTGTGAAGTTAAATGCCAGTCAGAATTTTTAGGCTAAATTCTCCACTTCCTACAGGTGTGGGAGCTTGTCTTGTTAGCACTCGGTCTGTGTTGCACACACAGACAAGGAGAAAATTGTCTCAGGTCAGGAGTTTAAAAAAATAAAAAAATTAGTAACTAGAGTATGTCTGTAGACTAACAAAGCTGAGGTTTTTTTGAATGAGCCTCTTCCAAATCCAGATGCTGTAAGGATGAGATCATGCAGAAAAAATCCATCAGGAACTGAGCATATTTAGGAGTTTTGGCACTTATATTTGAGGGTAATATAAATTCCCTTCTTTCCCTTGTATTTATCCAGTTTTTCATCCCGCCATGGGTGAAATCTAATGCACTTCTGTGCATTACGGTGTGAGATTTTAAGTTTTGCAGAAGAAACTCTTTTTTCTGATGAAGTCTGAAGTCAAGTATCGTATGAATATTTTTCCTTTTATGAATAAGAGGGTTCTGCAGAAGGGAAGTACCGTTCTGAAAATCCAAGGAAGCTGATTTAAAAAAAAACCGTGCAGTATTAGACCATTAGGAAACAGGAGCTAAGGGGACAGAAGCCTCTCTCAGTGGTCCCCTCCCCCACTTTCCTGTCGGAACTGGGACTGAGTATATTTAACGATGGTGGAAAAATGAGTGATACAGATTTTCAGCTTTATTCAGTTCTTGATGCTTATAGTTCCACTTTGGTCTGGTTGGTTGCTTTCTCTGTCACAGTTTTATTTAATATTTCTTTTTTTTTCCTTTATTTTTTTCCCCTCTCCCCCAATCTTTCTGTCTTCTGATAGGGGGGAAAAAAAAAAACATTTTCATCAATTAAAAAAACACATATGCTACCAGATGTGGCCAGATTGCAACTTTCTCTTCTGAATGCTCTGTCCACAAACTTCATAGAAAATAGTTTTACTTCTGGATTGCTATCTTTGTGTGTGTGATATCCCAGCCCTAACAGCACATTTTAGATACTGTTCTCCAAAAAGACTTTTTCAGGGCAGCTGCCCTGGAGCCGGATTTTGTTTCCAGGGTGGATGTGGGGAAATGCAGAATGCCCAGCCCACGATTCAGCAATACTCATCTCAAAATGGGTCTGAAATACAGCCTTTTTCCTTATGTGTAAAACCTTCTTCCCCTGCCATCTGAGTTGGTAAGTGTCAGGAAAATGCTTTATCTTTGTGATTCCTGAGGTCTCCGTAGTTTGCTTTTGGATTTGAAAATTTTTACCGTGGTGGTCCTGTAGTGGTTTAGTTGTAATGAGAACGGCGCTTTGCAAATGTAAGCCTCGTTAGCCGCTACAGCCGGGACTCTCAGTTTCATCCAAAAAAGTGGCTATGTAAAATAGCCCTGTAGGACTCAGCAGTTAAACCTCGGTGAAATATGTCACTTCACTAAATCTGTGTGTGTGAAGTCTCTTACTGCATTGACAGAGATAATTTTTATTAGCTGTTTTATTCTTAACATCGTGCAACTTCCACCTTCTGCAGAAACTACACGTAGCTACTGCTTTGGTACACGTATGAGCAAGGGCATATCTGTATCGAGAAGAAGTGTGATGTTAGAAGGTTTAACTATGATTCTGTACCTAGTTTTGGATACAGATCCTTGTCCGTTTATTAAAATATGCCAGTAGAATATTTTCCTGTACGGATGAGAGGGAAAGGAGTATAATTCATTTTTGACTAGCGCTCATTTAAACATTGAATAAGCATGAATCATAGAGTTTCTGTTGCAGGAAAACCAGTTCTATTTGCAATCTGCAGAGCTGCAGAAAAATCATATGAGGAGCCATGGAGAGCTGGCAAATATGGACTTCACATTGCTGCCAAAGCTTCCTTCTGAGTATAAACGTACCCTAAGAAAATGTACTGCCTCGACCCTCTTTCCTTTTTAGTAGAGTTTAAAATTTAGGAGTGGAGTTGATGTAGCTTAAAAAAGGAATAAAGCTAATTGGGCCTATTTGCTTGCTTTATGACTTGAAAAATAGGAGGTAGATTAATCAGAGGTGCGATTCAACATCTGGACAGTTCATGCAAAGACGACCGGGAAGATGGAGATAGATTGTCGAGGGCTTTAAAGTGTGAAAGAGCAGAGAAAAGGGAATCAGTCGAGAAATGCAAAGGAGGAAGTGACTGAGCCAACACATTAGTTATAAGAGTGATTTCTGTGAAATATTCTGATGGGATTCATCAGTGTGGAATAGAAGAATATTGCAGTAATGGGGAAAGAAAAGAGTGAGAGTCTTTCACAAAGCATTTTGGCACTGAGGAAGATTTGTGTCTCTGTGACATTTTGCAGGAAGAATTGGCAAGATTTGTCCCTGATATGAACACTAGTGCCTGCAGAGGGGTGTGAAACACTTGATAGCCATATTGTATTTTGAGTGACGGTTAGTCAGGCAGCAAGTTGCAGCATTTTACAAAACTGTTCATGCAGTTGTGTGCAGAAAAGGTGGGGGTTGGTTCTGTTATGAGCCTCTGCAACAGTAAGGGGAAGAGCTTGTCGACTCTTAAAACATCTGTCTTCATTTTGACTACAAAAAGTAAATGTTTTGAAATGATACAGGCAACATCTTCGGGGACACTAGAAAATAGCATGTTTATTGTGGTAAACAGACTCTCATCTCAGCGACCATTTCCACGTTGGTTTTAATCTGAGATTCCATTATACGCGAACTGTTGGCTTACATGTGGTGGATGCTATCGTTGACTGGCTTGCCAGCACAAAGTCAAGTGCTCTTGGTTAGCGCCACTCATCAGCCACTTCAGTAATTGCCATGTGTTGGTCAAGATGATTACATAGCATCTTTGGGTTGAGCAGCATGAATCTGGAGTTAGCTGTGCTGGAAAGGATGCATCTTACCTGGTCAGGCTTTCCTTTTCCTCATTTCTGTTACTAATAGAGTATATGTGTGTATGTATATATATGTGTGTGAGTCAGGTGAGACAGTTTGAGATTTCTAATAGTTAGGAGAGTCGAGTGGGAGACCTTCTGCAGGTTGATACAGGAGGGGCTCTTTGGGAAGGCAACTGCTGCAGGGTTTTTTCTGTCTGTATTTCCTTTTCCGTGTTTCATATTACTTTACATGGCTTTTCGCCTTCTTTCTCTGTCTGCAGTATTTTTCTTACTCTTCTCCTGTACGTGTATTGTTCAGTTTGTGTGGCAGCAATAAGGGATTATGGGATCCCAGCTGTATTAAATTGCTGGGCCATACGGTGGCCATCTCATACATATGACGAGAAGAGGCTGTAAGCAGTGCTGCATGTCTGATCATAAATCTTAGTTCAGGACTTTATAAATAAACATGTTAAGCGTTTGATTCTTCAAAATAATAAGCTTCATCTTTCCTTCTGCTTCTCAGGTCTCTTTCCTTCCTTTCATCTGCTGCCCTCACTTTTCCACAGAAATTCTCTTCCATAGTTTCAATGTAAAAAATGTGTCTCCAGATTTTTAGAAAAGACTTGGGGAATTCTTAGCCCTGGAGTTGATGCATTTTGATGTGTTGTAACTATTTGATTTGCACTGTCTGCCAGAACTCCCAAAGCTCTTATGGGTTGCCCATTGATTCCAAACTGGATGTTGTGACTGATATACTGATCTGGGATGCAAATGTGTTCGTTTCATGGCGTAATTCATGATCTCTCACTAATCCTGAAGCCATCTATGTGGATCGGAGTCATGCAAATATTTTGAGGAGAATCCATTCTGTAGGCAGCTTTGTTTAATCAGAATGTCAATAGCTGGTATGAAGTGGCAGGTTTAGTCCTTGCTGTAGCGTACAGTGGAGGGGTTGAGTGCCTGGAGGATGTAAGCAGTACAGCCAAAATGCCTCTGCTACCTACTTGAGTGCCATTTATAGAATTTTGAACTGTATGCTAAGGAAGAATAAAGTGAATGTAAATGTATTATTGCTCCTATTATAACACTTCAGTAGGATAAAAAGAGAGAGAAAAACTTCAATAGCTCTGATGATAGCCTGCCAGAATAAATGTTGGCTCAGAAGCAACTGTGGTAATGTAGCTTTTTTCTAAATCCATTTGAGTTTAATGAGAGTGAGGCCAAGCTGAGAAATGAGTTTCTGTGTAGTGCTGGCTTTGCTGCTTCCAGGGCGCAGCAGGATCTGTGGTTCCCCTGTCCTCTCCATTCCTCCACTGGTCTCAGCTCAGCTGAGTGGGTCAGGTCAGGGCTCTTTATCAAATTCATCAGCAGCAATAGTGTTTATATTGTGCATGACACTGGAGGAAATAAGCCATATCTGAGCAGGAGTAATTTTGCACTCAGATGTGGAGCTTACTAGTGACATGGTAAAATAATAATTTTAGTTTAAAATATATATGGTATGAAGAATGCGGGCTGGCATGGGTGTCTGATTCTTTGGTATCTGACTCTGGCTTTCCTTCTGAGTTTGTGGACATGAGTTCAGCTTTCATCTGGTCTTGCAGCTAAGACACTCTCCTGCTTTTAGGCCTATATGAATAGAGGAATTGTTTGTGGATGGCTTCTGAAATACATGGGGAAGAGACCATTTTTAGACTTCTTTATTTGAAACCCATATAGATGGGAGTTGAAATCTTAGATCTTTTGGGATCAGAGGGAGAGAAACATCTGATGAAGGTAAAGAGCTTCAGAATCTGTGGAAGTATATTCTTACTGTCACTGGAGGTTTGCTGCTGCTTTTCCATTGCTTTAAGCTGATGGCCAAAGGAGAGATGCTGGGCTAGTCTTAAAAATGTTTAGCACTAGTTTTCCTAGGTCATAGGTCTTAAGTAGAGGAGGGTGTAGTTGAGTAGAGAAACTTTCCTCAAGAGGCTATCAGACGGGAGGGTAAACGTGAGACTGTTTGATTTTGTGTTCAATATTCTGGTTTTTATAACAAATGCTCTGGTTGCCTCTGTTGTACTGAGAAACCAAAAGACACCTTGGAAAGCAACCTGTTACAAAGCTTTTGACTAGAAACAAACAACAATTGTAACAGGCCTGATGTTGCATGGGCTTGAAATAAAATGCCAGCATGAAGTCTAGAGATGCCGTCTGTGCATCCATGTCTGAAAATTAGGGCTGTGATTTCCTAATATCTAAGCATAGGAAAGCATCAAGAACCACAGGTGTTGAGATTCTCCTGCTCCATTTAGTTTTGGTGCACCTTTCTATCTTAATGCCACTCAAATTTCAGTTAACTGGGAGGTGACATCTTCATTTGGTAGAAACTGGCAATTGAATTTTAATGGATCTCTGTTGATCCATTAAAAAGAATCCAATCTCCTCATGGGATTCTTTGCTTTTAGTCTCCTCTACCAGCTAGTATACTCGATGCTGCAACTTAATTTTGATGGGGAGGGAAGAGAAGAATGAGAAGGGAAGGGGCAGCTGCGAGATACACATGCATTAAAAAAATAGAACTTATTGTGGGACCTTTTAAGATGAAGGATACTAAATAAATATAGAAAATTAGATCATTTGCCTTAGCATCATAGAATGTTGCTGCTTAAGAATCAGTTGTAGCTGAGAGGATTTGTTGGGGCTGTGCTGATGTGGTATTGTTTAATTTATATATGCTCCTTCCTAATAAAACGTGTCAGTACCATTGTATATTGGTTTGGTTTCCTGCCTCTCTCTTTCTCTTACAGTGTTCTAGTTGGAGACAGGATTACAGTCTTGGGAACCTCTGCTTTGCACATGTCTGTGCACTGCTCACGAAGAAGCAATCACTGTAACTCATAAATATGTGCACTCATCCTCCAAAGACATATAAAACATATTTGAGCTATAAGGCTATATAAACACGAAGCAATGCTGATGACGACATGCAAACCACAAGGGGGAAGCTTGACTGGCTCGATCTTTTTAGAACCTGGAAATGTTTGCATAGCCTTGTTGCTCGGCTGTGTTTCTTCCTTGATAGATAGGTAGGTAGGTAGGTATCAAAGACTTGAGAGAAATGCTTTCTTCAGCTGTGTGACGAGTTAAATCCTATCTGGTTGTCCAGCTTTTTAGCATAAAGTCTAATTTTCTAGTTTTCTCCACCCCACCTTCTTTCTTACAGCTGCAAAAAAAAAAAAAACAAACCCCAATGCAGTGACCCGAGGACCAGCACCCAGAATCTGATTCTTGGCCTTCAGCGGTTCGCCTCTCGGACAGTGTGCCAAGGAGCTGTATAGCCTGAAAGAGATGCCCGTGTATTATGTGCTGCAAGTCACATGCAGCTTTATAATCAATGCATTCCTGTGCCAGAAGCAGTTTCAGGGAATGTTGGATCCTCTGTGGAGTGAAGCTGGACATGACTATGCGCAGGAAATTATGGCTGGGCTGTAAGGAAGACAATCAATTGGATTTAAATTTTTTTTTTTCTTTCCTTCCTTTTATGTTATTTTCTTTCCCAGATTTACCTTTCTCAGGACAGAAGAGGAGACAAATTGTTCTATTATCTATTATAATTTTTCTTTCTTTATATTTTGCATGTTAAAACAGTTCTGCAATACTTAACTGCAAATAACAATCTTTTTTTCTTTCTTTCTTTCTCTTCCCCTTCCCAATGACTGCAGTAAAAATTTTAGTGTAACTTTCCCTGCCCTCTGTCTTCTGGTAATTATGGCAAAATTGGTTTACCTTAACTACAACTTTACTTGGGCCCAATTTACCAGGAAATGTTGCTTTAATTTTTTTTAAATTTGTGATTGTGCATCTTGAGGCTGAAAGGTGTAGGGGGACTGAGGACTCGCCTGTTTTTTGGACAAAATGGTGCATTGTTGAGACAGAATTTTATTTTATTGTGTTGCTTCTGCAACCATTCAGAAATTATGTATATTTAGGTGCTAGTATGTTATCAATTGATGTATGATTAAATAGAGGATTTGAGAGCATATGTTCTATTATATGTGATTTGCTGTGGTAGGGATGCTGAAATTCTTGCTGCTTACAGTGGCCAGATGGAGTTAAGTTTGGTCCTGGCTGTGTCTAAGATATAACCCTCTGTCTTGGAAAAATAGAACCAATATTTCTGAACAGCTACCGTTGCCTGGCTCTGCAATGGGTAGAAGAGAGGCTTAAAGAACAATTCCACCACGTGCTCTACAGTGAGACATGACAAGTGTCATGGGTTGGCACAAATGGTTTACTTGGTTTTGTAGCATGTAAAGGCAGGAGGAATTTTTTTCCCTGTGAATTTGGAATGGCATTTGATCTGTTTGTCCTTTCCGAGTCTTGCAGGAAAGTGTGACTGTGTCTTTAATTTCCCCTGGGCATGACAGCCAGAAATAACTTTGTGTAGCACTCCAGTGCTGGGGCTGCCCCTCTAACCCACTTCCTTGCTCTGGCAGACTGTAGTGAGTGGTGTCCATCTCAGCTTTCCAAAGGACATGCAGTTGCAGCAATACCTGAACTGTAGTAACTTTACCTCTTTTCTCAGTCACTGCGAGGCCTCTTGGTTGTTGGACTCCACCTAACTGGGCTGGACTGTCAGATGAGGTGTTCCTCTTTTAGTGGTATTTTGCAAAGTATTTATTACGTTGTTCTGTCCCTCCTTGTATTTATGAACAGAGAGGACTGCTTACAGGCTTCACTTGACAGACCTGTTGAATGTCTTAAAATTGGTTGCAGATTCCTTTTGGAAGTGGTTTTGCTTTTTGACTGTGTGCATCGTGAGCTGGTATGGGGTAAAGACTGCTCATTTATTTGTGCTGAGTATGTTAGGTGACTTTTCATTTGTGTTAAGTGTTGAAAGGGAGAGCAGCGACAAAATAGCACAAAAAGTTGCCAAAACTAGCCAACTGGAGTTGTGAGAAAAGTTACCCTGACGTTTGCTGTGTGCATTAACTGTGGGTTGACTTTCTATGGATGAAATTGAGCATTAATTGGGACATTTCGTCCTGTGAGATCCGTATCTTAACAAAACTTCCCGTTGTCACCTCGCACTGCCGAGTATCTGCCACCTTACTGACAGGACATTGGGTACCAGCCCTGCAGGGCTTGTACCTAAAGAACCCAGAGAATGGCAGTTCATGGATGTTGCATTTGTAAAATTGCATTTGCCTTTAAAAAGCTCTATTACAATGACTTTGCTAACACCCTACTTCGATTTAAAGACAGAATGTTTAAAAGGAAAATATGCTTAATTTTAACAGCTGGATTTAAAAAAAAAAAATCCTTTCCTATTGTTCATCCACATTTTGTTTCTCCCCATACAATGAAACATAGACTAACTTTGGGTGCAACCCTGTCTTGGAGGAAATTTTGATTGGTGTCATACCCCGTAAATTCAGTCTAGAGAGTTTCTTAAGCAAATAAGGGGTAGATTTAAAGAGACTGAGACACTATGCACTTTCAAACCCAGGCCTTTTGATCTTAAAATACAAAGAATTAATTCCTCTCAGTCTCTACAAAGAAGCACAACATTTGCTCTTCTTTCCAACTTGGCAGCTAAATGAAGGTGGTGCAGTCAAAAGGAAGTGGCTGCAAATAGATGAAGCATATTGGTTGTGAATCTGCCAAAGGTGGCCAGCTGTATTGCTATTTTCAGCTAATTCTATGCACTTAGTCAGAGTTTTTGCTTAAATTAAAGACTAAAGGTATATTTAGTGATCATTAGGTCCTCCTCTATAGAAGGCTTTGTTCCATGGTTTAATAATGGGGATGGCAGAGAAACAGAAAGTAGCCAGCTAACCATTATTGCCTTTTTTTCTGTGCTAAAATGTATCAGGTCCTTGTGATCCTTAGAAGTTTTAATTTGTACTTTGACATAAATGCCACTCTTGGTAGAGCCACATCATTCAGATTCTGGACTTTTTGGTGGGATGATTTCGGAAAGAGTGAGCCATAGGGAGCACTGTATAAAAGCTTTTGTGAAAGCTACTGCTACCACACGAACTAAATTGAGCTAAATAACCCTGTAAGTGAACCTTCCAGTCTGGGTATTGCAGCTCTGTCTGGGACGGAGGATGCCTGGGGTCAAAAGGTTGCCGATCATGTTCCTAGTTTCTCAAGTTTTTGGAAATATACTTTGCAAAACTGTTTCTGAGGGAAGAATAAAATGGAAACCAAATAGACAAATTACTCGTCTTTGTATGCATAATTTTAAAGTTTCTCTGAGGCTTAGAGGAATTAAAAAAGAAGGCAAGCAAAAAGTGGTGGATTTGGGTTTGTGAGAGCAACTAGAAAAGTGTATGTAGAGCATTTATGTGTTAAAAAAAATTATGTCACTAAAAAAATAATTAGGCAGTAGACATTTCTACAGGCATTCATGGGTTTTGTTTTAGGGTTTTTTCCCCCTCTTCAGTCTCATTTCATGCCTGTATCTTTGTCTTGAGTTCTGTGAAGGGATACTTTCCCACCTTGTAAGTTTTGAGCCCTACAAAATGTTGGGTGTTCTCAGACACAGCAAGGTGCCTCAAAATGCTGTGAGAAAGTTTAGTTTTGTGTCACAGGCTTGTAAATGTGGCACATTTACATTCCTTGTAAACGTAATCAGGGCAGCAGTCACAACGTGTTGACATCAACGGGGGTGAGTCAAAGCATCCTAAATCTCCAGAATGAAGAAACACATCTTTGGCAGTGCTTTTGCATCATTCCTGCTGCTCTCCATTGGATGGACTGTGCTTAGCTTAGCACTGGGGTCTGCTTTTGACTTCATTCCTACAAGGGCAAGTGAAAAAGGAAACTACCCTCCCCCATGCAGCAGCACAATAAATATCCTGGAAGGTCTCAGTCCATAAACTCTCTTATAATATTGCAATTTACGATTATGTTGTTATTTGTCAAGAAAACCACGAGCAAATCCTTTGCAAAGGGATGCTAAATGCTAAATAGGGAAACACCAAAGCACCGGTGCGTTTCAGACAGAATTTTTTAGGAGGTCTGCATTCATCGCCTTGCACCAGAAGTTGAAATGGGTGATCTGTGGTGTGCTGGGAGCGTGACTGAGAGCTCTTGCACTCAGCTGATTTATTCTGCAGAGGTGCAGGTTTGGTTAGCATCGCCTTAGTCCTACTGCAAGCTGTTGGCAGCGTGCTGCCTTCTAAATAAGTACTCTGTGGTCCTCAGGATTG
>NW_020955418.1:167225-242461 GCF_003031625.1 Empidonax traillii | reverse complement strand
CTGCGAGGCAGCACTTGAAGCAAATGGCCGAATAGGAGAAGACGGGTTTTCTTCCTTTGCTGCAGCAACTGGAACTGAAATTAATTTTAAACAGCTCCCTTGCCTTTCAAATCTGTGATGTGTCTCCCTTTATTTGGAAGATCTGAGAAAGCAGGCTTTAGAAAACAAAAAGCATTGTTCCCTGTAACGAACCGTCAATTGGTCCGTCATGGTTTTCAGTTGTTTCCGTGATTATGCTTGTGAAAGAGATTAAAATACTTCTCTTTTATTATCAGCAAAGTGAATTCCCCTGCTGCCCGCTGCTAACAAAGCATGCCTGGCCCGGCTCTGCTCTGCCTTGGGCTTCCCTCTCTATTCCCCACGTGCTTATTCCTGTTCCGACTGGTGTGTATGTGACAAAATCTGTTAAAATTCAGCATCTTCGTGGTGGTTTAAATTTGCAGATTTCCCACTGCTTCCAGACTCGTTATAATTGTATAGAGAGCTTAAGAATAATACTGCTTCTGTATTTTATGACTTTTTTTTTTTTTGAGCATTCTTCACATTAGTTAAAGCCACAGAGCATATCAGTGAAACCTTGCTCTGAAATGCAGTTTATAGGGTTGGATTTTTTTTTGTCTCTTTTTGTTGTTGCTGTTAAAGCATTTCTTCTGTCTACTCCAGGAAGACAGCTCTATGGTCAGAAATGCTTACTGTTTTGTATTTGGGTCTGTCTTTTGATTGTCTGAACAAGCTGTTTTTTGTGTGTCTTGTGAGACAGTAAGCGAATGTTTTATCACACACTTACTTCTCATCTACCATCTCTTTTTTGTACACGTAAAGCAATTTGAAGACAAAATCTAGAACTGCTGTTACTTTTAAAATTATTTTAACATACTCACTGCCCATGGTGTAATTTTATTCCCAATCTGCAGAACAGAGAGAGTGTGTAAAGACGGTGTCCGTAGCACGTTGAAAACAAAGACTGTGGAAAACTTTGCATCATTGATTAATTTGTGACTGATCTAGGAATCCTGCATTTGAACAACCCAGTCTGAATAGGTGGTGGCTGCATTTGCCCTGCGTGGAACCATAAACTCTCCAGTCAGGAGACCCTGCATGATGCTCTCCTTAACTGTGTGCAGTCAGAAAAGTAATAACAGCATATAAAATATAGATAGCATGGTTTGACACCTTCCCATTTTAAGTTATGGACAAAATTTATGGACCCTACACAGGGTGGAGGAGCCTGCCTGTCCCTGTCTCTGCTGGGGCTCAGAGGGATGGTGTTGAAGGTTGGAGGAGGCTCTCCTAGATCTTGTTGGCAGAGGTGTTGCCCCCGCATCATGTCAGTGCCCAGGAGTCTGGCAGTGCCTCCTGCAATTAGCAGCACAAGGTCCACATTCTCAGCTTGGGACGATTTTGAGGAGAGGTTAATGCCGCCCAGGCCTGTAAACTTACTGCTAATGAACTGCACGCAGTAATACAGCAAGCAGCTTAAGCGCGTGGGTTCAGCAAACAAAGTGCAGTGGAAGGTTTATATAATTAGCGTTAATGTTTGGTACAAAACACCCTATCGACAGTATCAGCTGACTTATCTCATTATGAGCCATAGCTGTTTCATGAATCTAATAAAACATGAATTTTTAAGGCAGGGTAGTGAGAGTAAGAGGAAGGTGTGAAATTAGATTAGAGTCTATAAACAGAAATTCTGGCTTCTTTTTCCCCGTCCAAAGCAGCATTTGGGCTTCTCTTTTAGAGCAAGCATGGGCTTTATATTTGAGCAGCAAGAGCCAGGATAATATAATTCTGGGAAAGTCCTTCTATCGATCACTTAAAGGTTTTTTAAATTTCCTTTACTGAGATCTGGGGTTTCTGACTCAACTGTAGTGAATAGTTTAACTGAGCTGTTACTTAGTGTTGTGAAATACCGAGAGTCCTGCTCTGGAAGGATAAGCATTGTTCCAATCTCCTCTGCTTCCTTAACATGTTTCCGTGGTGTACACGAGTGTCTACATGGCCACTGACTCCATCTTCTTCCTCTTGTCATGGAAGGCAAAAGTTCAACTGTAGAAAGGGGAGGGGGAATGATAAGTGCTGACTACCAGTGGTAAGAACCAAACCTTTATCTGTAGAAGGATGAGGAAAATCCTGCAGCCCTGAATTGGGTTGCTCCTCGGGCAGCCTCCCAGGGTGAGGGATGGGCTGCAGCATGAAGTTGAGCTGCACGATGTCATTCAGGCTGATGATGAAAAGGGTGACAGTGCTGCCTGCTGTGGTAGCGACCAGGCAGAACTTTGTTGCTTGGGGAACACTTGGTAATTTCCTGACTCCAGTGCAATTTAAAATCCCCCTAGAAACAACTCTTTTGTTTTCTTTCTTTTTTTTTTTTTTTTTTTAATGGTATTTCCTATTTAGAAATAAAACCTCAGGGAGATTAAGGAATGCTGTGCACCTTACTAGAAGAAATGGATTAACTTCTGAAATCTGGAATATGAAATAAGGCAATGCTAAAGCATGGGGTTGGTAAGCAGGAGGAAGGGCTGGGGGTGGTTTCTGCACTCGTCAGAGCCTTTAAACGAGGCAAGAATGAACACGCCGTAGAGTTATAGGATGTCTGAGGTTACCTGCTGTGAAAGAGCATATTAGCATGCTGTGGTATTTTGTTTGAGGTTTCGAGAAATTATCATATCCGGATAGCAAACCCTCGTATAGAAATGTATTGCTCTCTCTTCATGAGATTGTTTCCTTCATCCTGAGGCCTTTTATCTTCACCAAGATGGAGTTTACTGAGAATTGTCTTCATTCAGAAAATGAAGAAATTTATGGTGTTGGGTGATTTTGTTTTTTAAAGCAACCCCTCAGTCTGTAAATTGGGATGTTTTCACAACAGGAGGATTGACAGATGACTAACTGGATTTTCCCTTTGCTTTTTACAGCATTTCATAAATGCTGAATAATTTCCATAGGATGAATTGTTTTCATGCTGCTGAGTAGTTCAAGTGGAAAAATGCCAGGTATCAGTAACCTACCCAGCATGCACAGTGCCTCATAATATCTTCACTTAAATTTAATATAGATACTGCAGGCCAGTCATGTTCTTGTCGGTCCTGGCTGTCCTTTCTGCCATGCAAATAGCTGCAAGTGCTCTCTTAATTCCCACAACCTCATCTGTCTTCAGCATGGAGCTGGAGGCACCAAGCACCATGTTTATCCTGACCTTACTCCAAGGTGCTCTGAGACTGAGCTGTCCCCTAAACCCAACATGGCAGTGAACTTCCTCCTGAGCTGAGATGATGGGTTTAGCTCCCTTGCTTCTTTCTTATTATGAAATACACTTCTCTGGCTTATTTGAAAAAAATAATTTTGCATAGAAATCTATATGACTTCTAGATCGATTTTTGCTGAAGTGCTTTGTTACATTCTTTAACGGAATGATTCATTGTTTTGCTCATTCGTGATAGATCACCTATGCAGAAGTGTCTTGATTGCATTTCATAAGCCCACTAAATCGGGCTCACAAATGGGCGAGAGAGTTAGTTTCTCATCATTAGTGATGGAGATCCTCACCAGCTGGGGCATCTTTGTTATTATTTCAGCAGCAGCATCACAGTGGCATGGTAGTGCTCTGTGTTATATGTGGAGAACATGCAGAGAAACTTTCACTTTCTCCTCTGCCAGGACTTGACTGGGGAGGATAACAGCCAGAGTTTGTTTGCCACATTTTGCTTGGTAGTTGCTGATAACTTTGTAGTCAGTGTTTTTCTCTTGTGGGTCTAGGCTGCTGTCAGTCAAAAAAATGCTCCTAGGGAAGGATACCTTTAGTAACTGGAGGTGGAAAAACTAACACAAAGACAGGGTTGTAGATGCTCAAGCATCATCTTTGCAGTGTTCCCTGAAGGAAACGGAAGGATTGGTATGTGAGCACCTATTTATTTGCTTTTTACACTTGGGTTTTCTAAATGTGTTATGACGAGAAGATGAAGTATCGCAAGTTTGAGTTTGTTTTTTTTTTTTAAATTCCAAAAGCTTATGTTATTGAGTGAAAGTTAAATAAGTTACCGTGTTTTGGAATATTTGTTAAGCATTATATGTGCTGTAGAGCCTCCAGGCTTTTAGGAATAAGCTACTTTCCAGGACCTCTGATGACATCCAGATAATACATGATATTGGCCAGAGGTAAAGCTGCCTCTTTTTAATAAACTGTTGCAAATTTCCACTACTTGCCTTTGAGAAAACCTGTCTTTTGGGAAATGGAAATTTATTTGGGACTCATTCCAAGATAAGGTTATGGTCAAACCTTTTCTTCAGTCTGGAAAGAAACACAGACAAGAAGAATATAATTTTAATGAGTACAAGATGCCTGCAAAGTGCTGCTCCGAGTTCATCAGTAAATGAACTATCCCAACCCCAACAGCAGTATTTGGCGGTTTTGGCTCTGTTGAAGGGCCGCATGGGACCAGTAGGTTTTCTGCTGAACGAATGTGCTGAAGCAGCTGAGGGTAGGAGCCAGAGACGGAGAGTTTGGCTGCTGTTGGGGAAGATGTGACGATTTGATGTATTTTACTGCTGTAAAGATGGGTGGTGTGGGTCAGATTAATCAATTGCTTTGGCCCATGGAGATGTCTGGTGAGACCAGAGCCAGATGGAGAAGGGAAGATGTGATGTGTGGGGTGAATCTGAGACTCAGAGGAAGGGAGAAGCAAATGGAGGAGAAGGGTAAGGGCAAGTGGAAGAGTGAACCTCTGAATTTGGTAGCAGGGTGTTATGGCTTTGAGGAGCTTCATCTTAGGGCTTTTCCCAAGCTTGGAGTCTGTGGTATTGCCTTGTCGTGTCCCCTAATTTAGGGGTGCTTACTGGACTTGGTTCCTGCTTAATTACTGAAATTCCTGCTACACCCTAGGGCCCAGGGGCTGGAGGGGGAAGGATGCCATGGGAGCGCTAGCCATTTCCAGTTGTCGGCAAGAAAGGATAAGCAGATTGAGGACGGGGCGGGGGGGAAAGTAGAGCAAATTTTTTGTTGTCGCCTGCTCGCATTAATGAGAGGAGTTGTGAGGCGCCTGTGTACGAGTTTAGATTTTGCTAAGCCAACTGATCTGTAAAAGCAGAGAGTAAATCCATTTTTCCTCCACTACTTTAGTAATTGGCAGAAGGCAGAAAGTCATTGTTGACTGAGAATAAACAGATTTCAGGCATTCCTAGACTGAGAAACCTGCTTAGCTTTCTAAAATCGGTCTCCCTGGTGCTCTGCTAAAAGCTTAATTGGCTGACATTTTGTATGTGAGAGATTTGCTCTGCTGGCCTAAATTGAGTTATTTTGTGTAAATGTTTTTGTGGGGTTTATAAAATATTCTCAGAACATACGTGTGTGTAAACTCTGGACTGTTTCTTTTGAAAGAGTAATAACGAGTACTAGATGTTGTGGCTTTGGCATACAGGGGATAATTTAACATGGAATTCAGTTTACAGTATTAGTTAACCTTGTGAGGGATAAATATCTGCTTTTTTTTCCCCCTGCAAAACCAGCTGCTAAGATACAGTCTTCCTGTAATTATGAAAAAGGATGGCTGTGCTGGTTGTGCCAAATATTGGGGACGGATAGCCACTCTTCAAAGAATGCCGTTCTTAACTGTGTAAGTGCAGCAACTTCACCCTAACAGTTACTGCACAAAGCTTTGCAAGCACTTGAATCCTTTGCAAGTTGCCAGGTCTCATTAGGAAGGAGTTAATGTCGTTGCAAGCCGCTTTTGCTGGTGTCTCCTGCTTCAGCAGTGACCGAACTGTCTCCTCCTCTCTTCCTTACAGTGTTCGAAAGTCATCTCGCACACTTCCTCACTCTGTTTTTAGTACATTGTAATTAGTATTTTCATTCAAGCTTTAAAATTCCTTGGAGATTTGCCTAGGAGAGGGCTGTGCACTTTTAACCCAACTGCAGAAAAGGGATCTGCATCGTATTAACCGTGAAATTTGCAGGTCAGCTTTGGCATTTCAATATTTGGTGTTTATAACTTGCTGCCTGGTTTGGTCTTTTTTATTTTGCATTAATTTCCACCTCTTGTGCTCCCAAATGTGACTGTGTTTCTCTCCTTTTTTTAATTTTTTTTTTTTTTTCTCTCATTGGAATCGAGCACTTATTCCATCCAAATGGATGAACTTTCTTGGCAGGGATGAGCAGAGCTGCAGAGTCGCTACTTGGGGCCGTGTTGTTGATCTGGAATGAGTTTAAACATAAAGTTTGTTTACTCAGGGATATGACAAAGGTTCCCTAAGACCTCTTTTTTTTTGCATGCTGTTAGTACAGTAGGATGTCTAGTACAGTCAAGCCTCCCCCTCGCTTCAGAAGTAGGTGTCCAGCAGTCCAGGCTGATGCACTGGGGATGGAGAAGCCTGATTTCTTAGAAAAACAGGGCCTGTAGAGTGGCTTTGTCTCAGTCATCCTGCTGAAAAAAGCTTTTGAACTTGTATTCTAGTTCCTAACCAGAAGAGGATTAGGAGCATTTTGAATAATTTGCCATTTCAGTTTTTTTTTTATTGTGGAAGTGAGCTAAAGAGATCCCAGACTTGTGGCCCTGGTAGCAGAAAGCCAGGCAAAGCTCAGCAGCTGTCTCCGTGTTGCAGTGTGTCCGTGTGTCCTGCCCAGCGGCTGGGAGAGCTGGCAGGGATGGAGGGAGGCAGCATCACTGCAGTCAGAGGAGCTTTAGGAACAAAGGTCGTGGAGCCAGGGGACAGCTCCACTCTTCCTGCCCAGCACACCCAGCTTGTGTTGCTCTTTCTGTGCCCGGTCCCCCTCTTCCCCCCCCCCCCCTAAACTTCAACCGGACTTTATTCAGATGTGGTGGTCGGTGGGATTGAAAACAAAGGCACGGTTGAAATATCGGTCACTTTATCGGTCACTTTACGTAAGATTGAGACTATTTTAGGCAAATTAGACGAAATTGTCAAAGGTGCCAGCTGTGTAAAAGAGGGCTGGTTGAGTCAGAGAGGCTGGGCTGTGGTGCAGCCCCAGGGGAGGGAGGGTGGAGGGAGGAAAGACTCTGGTGCATCACTGGTGAGGGAAAAGGAAGAGCTTTGTCCGAAGGTTGTTTCACTGTGAGTTGTGGTTGTGTGTGCACTGAGAAGGTGGCTACAACGGGCACTTCTTATAAACATTTAACAGGCGGCACTTTGTGCTCTCGTGTTGGTCTGTGACCTAGCAGGGTATGCTGATCTCTGATGCCTCCAGCCACATCTCAGCCTCAGAGTAATGTAGCCTGTCCCCTCAGTTGTTCTCAGTTGTGCCAGGAAATTATTCGGTGTTGCCATGTGCAGGAAAAAAGTAATGCCGAGCACAGCCCTTCCCTGTCTACCACGGGAGCACCGGAGCAACCTCAGAGGATTTTTGTGGGGCTCTCGTTTTCCTGCTTTGTTGTAAAAGGGTCCTGTGGTGCCTGCGCTGCACAGCAGCCACTTCTGGAGTAGTTGCTCACAAATGTTGTGAATACGTGGCTGCTGTCACTGAGACCAGGAAACAACATGTGCCTAAAGCAGTTTAGTCTTCTGGGGTACATACCATATTAGGAACTCCAAAGGGTTAGTAACTGGAAATTAAATAGACAAAACCCATGTATTAAGATGTTAACTAGAACATGGAATACACTTTAAAGTTAAGTGCTATGGTCTGAGCCAGACGGTAGCTTGTTTCTGCCTAAAGGGGTGAGTCCTGCTCCCTCCTCCTCCCTCCTCAGCTTCCAGTTGCAGGCTTATTCTCTGCCCTTTGTATCACCTCAGCCCCTTCATCTGTTTGCACAGCAGACATGATCAATTTGCTGATTTGTTAGACACCCGATTCAAAAATTAGCAATGAGGGAGGAGTAGGGATGAAGAGGAGGGCGTTGGGGCAGGCCAGGGAGCAGAGTGAGCTTGCTCAATCACATTGTCTAACCACACCCGTGGACAACCATTGGCTCTCTGGCTGCCAGAAATCATCCCCTTGGCCTTTCATTGGAAAAGCAGCACAGCCTTCCTGAGAAGCAGTGGGCGCCCAGCTGACTCATGGCAGAGAACACCAAAGTGAAACCTCTGCCTTCCCACGACACCGATGCACGGCTGTGCACGCAAACGTGATTTTACACAGCTTTTTCCTTTCCAGCCCCTTTTTATGAGCTGTGGCTACATTGCAGCTTCATATTGTACCCAGCATCCTGGACGAGCCAGAGGTCTGAAGGTGAAACCTGTTCCAACTGGTTGTTGTTCTTTAGATGTTAAAAAGTGAGAGGTATATAGTAGAGAGTGTAACAATTTATTACGGGATTGATAGTTATATATTTCCCATCAAAACCTGAGTGTTTTGTATTACAGAAATAATGCCAAAGTCTGAAGACTAATGCATGTCACCCCCCCAAAAATTAACAACAATATGTGTTGTTTCCTAGAGAGTATTTTGACAAGGATTATGTTCAGTGACAGTAAATAGGAATAGACAGGACCATCCACTGAGCTGATCAGTTGTGAGCCTGAAAAAGTGCTGCTGAGTCTTTGACAGCCTCTCACTGTCAAGGCTTGGTTGACCTAAGTACAGACTAGGGAAAAGTCTAAGGGAAGGCTGCCGGACTGACCTAACCGGTTGCAAATGTGGTGTTACTGTAGCTGTTATAAGGGCTTCCTTTGTATCCAGAAAGTACAGCTTGTGTGGGTTCGTTTTGATAACACACTACTGAAGAAAATGAGTGAACTGGGATTTTGCCAATGTGAGCAGGCTTATTTTCTTGATAAGCTCCTGGAAGCTGTAACTGCATGAAAAAGAGAAAAACAGGAAAAATTAAAGAAGAAAGTTTTACTTCGTTGACATTATGTTGAGGAACTTCTAGAAACTTTATTCTGCATTAATTTTTTTGTTTGTTTTACAAAGGTTGCATTGCTTTTGAGACCTGGTATAAACCCACTGTAAGTGCTCTGGTGCCCATTTTACAGCAGGCAGAACCACCTACTGGGCAGCCTGAGGTTGGTATTTTCAGCAGGGCCATTATTTATTGGGGAGGATCAAAAAGAGTAGGTGGAAATTGCAGAATCATTCAGGTGAGCCTGAGTATGTGAGCCACCTGCGCTTTAGTGCTGAGAGCCAAGCAGGAGTGGATCTTGACAGAAGAGATGTATGGAGACAACAGTTTACTCCAGCTCTCTTGGAGGGCTTTTTGGCTAATGCTGTGCCATGTTGTGAATGTGGTCACGTAACAGGCCAGGCTGTGTGGGAGAGGTGGGTGGCAGTGCAACAGGCTTCCATCGCCACAGCAAACGGCTGCCTTGCAACCTGCACCCAGCCCCTTACAATAGATACCCTGGGGCAAGAGAGTAGCCAGAAAGTGCGTGATTGACTTATACTGGCAGCACAACCTTCCCTTGGCTGGCTGGTACCCCAAGGGATCTGTAAGTAGGTGGGAACTCACTGTGTTACCTGTGTGTGTGCTGCAAGCAAAACTCCTGTGGTTTGTGTGCCAGCTACGTCTGATGCTTCCAGCACATCCACACATGCTGGCTTGGTGGGGTGGGTGGGCAGGGCAAGCTGGGTGGCCAACCTTATCACCAGAATAAAGACTCATAGCCTGCCAGAGGGAGGACTGGGTAGGGGTGAGGATTAGCTGGGGACTTGTTGTTTGGTTTAGCGTTTCGAACTGAGTGGTTTCTGCC
The DNA here is from genome assembly GCF_003031625.1 of Empidonax traillii. Taxonomy (NCBI): domain Eukaryota; kingdom Metazoa; phylum Chordata; class Aves; order Passeriformes; family Tyrannidae; genus Empidonax; species Empidonax traillii. Next base: position 232,819 of record NW_020955418.1, on the reverse strand, counting down.
TGTTCTCGCTTCCAAGTGTTCAATACTTTGGGTCTGCATTGAAAAGATCTTCAAGGATTTTGCAGACGCTAATTCCTTCTCCTACAAACATTGTCAGGCAGGAGGGAGTGTGACTGTGTTTCTATAAATAAGGAGTGCAGCACGTGCAGTGACTTGCTGGGAGTCACTGTTGCATGCAGACCTGCTCCTTGCTCTTGTGTTTCTACTGCAGCACCTTCTCCTCCAGCAGTCCCTCTTGGCAGTCTCACACCAGCAGAGTCCTGTTCTGTGGAGTCAGATTCTGGCAGAGTGAGCTGGCCGGGTGTGCTGGGTTTTGAAATATAAGGTGTTTCCCTTCCTTGCACAGTTGGCAAACCATGTTGCAAGTAGCAGAGCTGTCATGGCAGTCTTGCTATCCCCGCCTTCTTCGGCATGTACAGAAAGGGCCTGAGATGGAGGACACTTGGAGGAAATAAATTCTGCTCACTCAATGCCTTGTATTAATCATAAGCGGCGATGTCACGTTAGCTAACAAATTAGATGCATCCTCCTTCTACTTCCTCCGTGGTTCCTGGAATAGTCTCTGAATGGTGTCTTGTCTCAAAACTGCGGTAAATCAGCCCTGAACAAAGGCGTTATGAGCAGGACTACCCACAGATGTCATGGGAAGAAACGAAAAATTGCAAGGCTTTACTTTTGTGCTATTGTTGCAGAACTTCTTCTTTTTCTCTTTTCTTCTTAAATGATTCAAAGCTCTAAAGAGGGTAACATCCTCTTTTTAAAACCTGCTGTCAAAACAGAAAGGAAATATACAATGCAAACAAAAACCCAAATTCTGTTAAGGTAACAATGACCTGTCTAAGTTGTCCACGGTGTGTGGTCCACAGAGCTAAAGTAGCTTCTGTTTAATTTATAATATGTACGTGCTCTGCAGAGTGCATCGGGAAAAAGGAGGAGGGGAAAAATAAAAAAAAAAGAAGAAAGAAAAAAACACCCTTGTGGAAAAGGGGGGATTAGAAGCAAACTGACAGACTGTTTATTACGCAGCGTATAACTTACCAAATGGCTTCATTTTTCATAGTGGTCCAGACTTGTCACTTCCATTTGGCAAACTCCAACGCTGCAAAGTCTGAAAGCAGCTATTATTGGCTTCTGCCTGAACTGTGCTCAGCTCATATAAATTTGGTGTCTGATCTTTTATATTGAGATTAATAAATATTTATTTAAGCAGACCAAATATCACCAGACCTTTCCTACAAAATGTGAATTTGAACACAGTGCGAGATTTTCAGGTAGGCATTTGATTGCTTAAATATGTATAATTTAGCTTCACACATTTATACCTGTTTTTCCCCTCTCAGTACCTCTCTGTTCTGCAGTGCTATATGTAAAATATGTAGCCAGGCGTAGAGGTAGGGACTGTTATTAGATAATCATGTTAAGAATGTGCAAAACTGGGTGGTTTAACGTGGAAGAAAACAGACAAAGTAACTTTTATTCAGCACAAAGTGTGCCTTTTTCTTAGGGCCATTGCTCTAGTATATTAGGTATATTAAGAGTTTATATTGTCTTGTCTGTGTACAGCACGCACAATCCTGCTGAATTTGTCTAAAGAGCCTTCTTTTAGTTCAAATTCATCCTCTCTGTCTGATCCTTTTCCATAAAGACCAGCCATCCCACAGCATCAGCGTGGTGTCATTGGTTTAGCAAAAAGCATCTGTAGAAAAGACTTTCATTGTGCTGTTGGAGGGGCATTGTGCTTTTGGGTTGCTCTGATGCTCTGTCACTTCCAGTTTTCAGGCTAATGGTTGGCTCTTGTAATTTTATTTGTGTGGGAGTAACTGTGGGGCCTACCTGGCAGCCAGCTGTGCCAACCAAGGGAGGGGCTTTTCCAAGGGTATTTGGTGTGTCAGGATGGCAAAATGTCCTGTGAAGAGCTGGGGAGCCTACTGCCCCCTTGGCCGGCCAGCCAGCCCTGTCCTGCAGCAGCCCAATGGCCTGTCCAGGGCTTATCCTGACCAGAGGTGTCACCCCAGCCTGGTTTAGAGGGAAGGGGATGGTATGCGTGAGTGAAATGTGTGTTGACAGAGAAATAGGCAAGAGTACTCTGGATCCTCCGAGGTCGTTGGGTACCGCGCTGCGTTTTGCCTTCAGCTTTCTTCTGCCTTGTTCTGCTTTTTACCATTGGCTTCCTAAGGCCATTCTCCCTCATTCCCAGCCATGTCTTCCCGGTGCTTATTTAGGGAGTACTGGGGAAATGCAGTGTTGGAGATGCTGTTCCTGGAAGGACTCTGTGTGCCTCATTTTCTCTATAGAACACCTCAGGCTGGAGCCTGGGAGCAGACGGTGGGAAGGGGACACATGCACGGTCCTACCTTTCCCAGGTTCCTCATTCAGGAGGTGCTAAACTTGGTCTTGACAGAGGTTTCAACAGGAGGTGAGTTATATCATTGCTTAATACCTCAGAAGCTAAAATTTTCTGCTGCCAGTTTTCAGGCATCCGTCAGTCTGACTGATTGATTCATCCTCCCTGCAGAAAGGCTGGAGACATCTCTGTGATTCTTCCCTGTGTTACTACCAGAGTTAGCAGGGAGATTCAGAGTGTACCAAGCGTTAGTAATTTGCCATTCTTTTTCTTTTCTTGCTTTTAAGACACCTGTCCCGTTGCCTGATAAGGGGATTTATCTGTAACACCAGTTCTTTCTGTATTCATAGCTCTCTTCTATGGTTGTCCCCTGTTGCTTGTGAATTTTCAAAGATTTCCCTTTGAAGTCCAGGAAAGCTTTTATTTTAGAAATGCTCTGAAGAGTTCAGAAAAGCTGAGTCTTGTGGTCCACATACATAGGCTATTAAAACTTGTCCTGGATGCCTTATGTAGGAAGATGTTATTTTGATCTTCTGCATGCCATTCTCTCTAATGTCTGATGTTAAGGGAGTCATATTTGCCTTTTTCCTTTTGTTTTCCATGGGGAAAAAGAGCAAATGAACAGCAACAAAAAATAATCCCCCAAACATCAGGTCAAACAGATTCTTCATTTTCATTAGTTTTGCTTCAGAAAATTGTGGGAGGAGCTTAATGTCTATTGAAACCTCAAAAGTTTTACGGTAGTGGGAGGGATACGGAGCCTTCAGCAAAGGCATTCATACTCCTACACCTTCATCATTCACCAGTGGAGGGGGAAGAAGAAGCACACAGCTGTAAACTCTTCTCTCCCGGTTCCTGCAGCTTTAGTCCCACAGGATAGGCTGCTGTTCTGCACTCCCTAATCTCCAGGAGCCTTTCAGGGAGAAGGAGACCTCACATTTTGTGTGTACTTAAACACAGAGCATAACCCAACCAAGCTGCCCTCCAGATTTCCTTCACAAGGTTTCTTTGTGTATTGCAAAGAAACAAGGGACATAATTTAATTTTTCTATATACGCTGCCAATTTTCTTTTTCTGTACATGCTACCTTAAAGGCAGATTTAGAGGGAAGGCATTTTTGGCATCAATCAGTGTGAGTCAGCGAACCTTTCCATCGATTTACAAGTTCTGACAAAACCTGCTTTTCAGACACTGCTTTTGATGCACACCAGGGCTCTGGTAAAGTGAATTTCTTTCTGTCTGACCATCTCTGTCATTACAAGAACCCATCAGGAGAAAGAGGTTTTTCTGTTGCTTCAGGACAAAATGCAAAACGGGCTTCTTTAATTTGTCCCTATAGGTAGGTAATGTGATGGTTCAGACTGACCCAGAACATTTCTTCGGTTTCTATTTCTTCAGTTCAGGGCAAGCATAGTGTTTTTGCAGAGCAGGATTTACATAATCTGGATATTAGAACAGATGTCAGTTTTTTCGAATGTAACTCCAAAGAATGGGAATAACAGAATATTCTTTCGTCTCTTTCGGAGCTAAAAATATTAATCACATCTTGGGGTTTCTTTTTTTTTTTAAATGAAATCAGAATATTTAATCTCTTGGTTGGCAGTGCTCCTGGCATTACTGGAGACAATTTGATCAAATGCATGTTCAGTATAGGTCAGAGAAGAATTTTGTACAGTGTAACAGCTGTTACCTGCCATTTATTCACTGAATACGGGAGATTGATGTGCCTTATTGGGCCAGCACAGCTCTTGGTTGAATTGTCCTTTAAGCTACTTTCCACAGAATTTGATTTAAAATATGCATAACTAATAAAAGAGCCCTTGCACCAGGGTATGTATTTAAAACCCTGTAATAATTTATGTTTCCAGTTGGTACAAAAGGCACCTGGCCTGTTTATCATGACTCCTTGTTACTGGCTGCTCCTGTTCAAGACGCCCCTTCAGCAGTGGGTAGGATGTGCAAAAGCAGGGAAGCAACTGTGGGAGGGGTGCAAAAGGTTTTACATTCTGTCCTCTGAGTCGTGATTTCTTACACTAATGATTGCTGCAAAGGGAGACTGCACTGTGGTTACAGAGGATTTGATTCTTTGCAAGGAACGTTGCTGGTTTCTGTATGATTTTGAATTTCTGTTAACTTGTGCACTACTAATAGAGAAATCATTGCCATTAGGAGAAACTGTATGGACATTAAGGAGTTACCTGTTATTCCTATGCTATGAGTAATGTGATTAGGACAGACCTTTTCTCCCCTTCTTTTCTCTATTTCTAGCTGTGCCAACCTGAACTATCTGGACACATATTCCTTTAAAAATCCCTTTCCAATAGGATGGATTGGCTGTTGCTCGGCTGTCTGACTGACCAGCCAGCCTGCTCTTACTCTACCACCCAAACTGGAAAATACATTTCTTTTGGGAAAACTACATCAGTGGCCTTAATAATAACATCTTACACCCTCAGCTGTGATGTTTGCTCCTCGTGCAGGCCTAGTCCTTGGGATGGCAGTAACTGCCCTAGGCAAGGCTACCCTGCAGTACTGGTGTTAATTAAAAGGGGTAGGTAATCCACACAGGGTGGATGCAGGGCATGGTGTGGAGTGGCCGTGGAGATGGAGATGGGGCAGAGCAGGAGTGGCGTCATGAAGTATTGTCTTGGAGAGCTTTGTGTGCAGAAGTCATGGACCTATTCACACTGGTTTCTTTTCACTGCCTTGTGAATGAGATTAAAAAAAAAAAAAATAATTGTCATTGTATCAAGACGCTGTCATGATATTCCCAAGGCAGAGCTATGCTTTCATTTGCTTTTAGGAAGCCAGGACTCTATAACTGGTGAAGTGGATTTGAGGAGAAGTGTGTGGGTTTGAGAGCTGGAGCTGCCTTACAGTATCAGTCCTAAAACTTTTTGTTTTAAATTTGCAATACTGACCCTCAATAATCAACCTTTCAGGCTTGTTGTTCTTGAACTAATGGAAAGAATAAATTGTTAAGGCAAATTGAAAAGAAGACCAGGACCATGCACATTAGCCAGACACAGTGCTTCTTTCTCTGCTGACTTTAAAAGAGGTGCTTTCCTTTCCCATGGTAGAGCTGGATTTGTAGCAATTGACTCCAAGTTTCTATTGTATGCCTTTTAATTTTTAAGCAATTTGTTTTCACCATAAGTCTCTTTCTGGATCAGCTTCCGTAGCAGAGTGGGAGACTTTTTTTGTGGAAAGGTATGAGCTGTCATTCCTTTCTACACGCTGTGAGGTATGGAAGTATAATTATTGGTGTTTACATAGGAGGAAGTGGAAGCACAGAGCCGTTCTGTGTGAGGCTGGCCAGGAAACCCAGGGCAGGCTTGGATGAGAAACACCAGCACCCAGTGCCCCTCTCTGGCCCTTGGGAACAGCTCATTGTGTCGTTCAGGCCTGGCTGCCTTGGTGGGGAGGCAGGGGGGAAATGCAAAGGTGACTGGGATAGAGAGCATTGGGTGAAAAATGTTATTGTTCAGAATAATTTATGTAACGCATTATTTCAGGTCGGTTTGGGTCCTATTTTCTTTTTGCAAAGGCGCTACGCAGGAAATTTGAAGATGTGCGAGATTCCGTCCTCGCTGCTTCAAACTGAATTTACTCAAACACAAAGGCGTCACCTCCGTTTTAAAAATCTGTGTACACAGAATTTTTCATGTTCGAACAGTTGCTAACTTTAATGCTGAGAAACCTCAGCCTGAAAGGAAACCTTTTTATAGTCACCATGTGAAGGAATATAAATAGATCTGTAGATTGAAGGGCTCTTTCATCCCCTGTCTGGAGCAGCCGGGACAGCGGCTGCTTGTGCTGTGGAGCTGGTGGGTTTGCAGATTCCTTGGGATCTGGGGAAGCCAATTAAGGGAAAAGTAGTTAATGCTTTAAAGTACAATGCAGTACAGACGTTTTCAGATACCTAATCCCTTTCTCCCAACACTTTTGTGTTTAGTGAACAAGTCCCACACTTCGAACAAAATCATCACCATTCTCCTTTTTTTTGTTTTGCCTGTTTTTAAAAATGGAAACTGTGACTCATAAAATATTTTAATCCCTGTTATTGAGCATAATTAAAATGAAGATTGTTCCCCAACAGTGTGTTTTTGATTTAAGAACTCTTCATACTGTGAGTGCTCTCTCCATTGAAGAATGACATATAATAAGTTGATGAAATTAGAAGTTTTATAAGACACTGTAATCATAACTTTTTCTTATGTAAATTAAATTACTTTGTGATTTTTAATTCTCTTTGCCTTTATACACTCAGGCACATCTTATTTGACAATATACGAAGCACATTAAATTACCGGTTAAGGTAGAAAAGGAGATGGGAAAAAGAAACTACGCTTGGAAAAAAGTCTTAAAGAAGTGTCCACTGCTTACAGCAGATGTGACTTGGGATGAGGAAAATGTGTTTCTGAGGGACCACGGGGAAGTTGCTTACCCTCTCTGCCTAATGCATTCAGGTTAAAAGGGGACAGATGAGCACCTAATTCTTAAAGATGCTCAGTAGCTGCGGTGCAGGGTATCACAGGTCAGGAGTAGGGTCAGTGGCTTTGCTCCTCAGTGCCCATGTCCTGGCCCTTGGCCAGGAGCCTGCGCTGGGCTGGCCCTGGCTTTGGGCAGGTTTGTGTCCTCGGGCTTGGGAGCCCTGTTTTTGCTGGGAGAGGAGGGTGGTGTGCATGTGGCTTGTTGACACCTGGCATGCCATATTTTGGGAAATTTGCTCTGGGTTTTCTTCTAGGGGACTGCTTGGGGTGTGCCTGTCCTCCTTCCTTCTCTTACTAATCCTGTCTCTTGCTGACTGGCGTGACAGTGGCGCTAAATTTGTGAGTCTGGGTTGTATAAAAACAAAATGAAATTAAAAACAGACAAACAAACAAACAAACAAAAACACTAAAAGGGGGCAGGGAGGAGAAGGTGCAAAGAAAGTAGATGCTTGCAACATCCTGTGCACTTACCCAACACTTTCATTGAAGGTTTTTTTTTCTTACCCTTAAAATTCTAAGGTGCCTTAGAGCAAGAGCAACTAGTTTAGAAGCTGTACACTCCCAAGTACCGTGCGCATTAGTGGGAAATTAAGACAGATCATAAAATGCGCAGCAGCATAAATCCTTCAACTTAATAATTAAAAAATGCCAGGCAACTGGTTTTTTCCCTTTTCATGCACTACCATTTTGTGTGCAGCAAGGTTAAGACGGAGAAATTTTTCTTAATGTCTTTTAAAATTGTCTGTGCAGGACTCCCTGGCTCACCATGGCTATAAACTCATAAAGGGTAGAGGTTTCATTTAGAAACCATCCGATTTAAAAGGGAACTGGGCGGGAGGTAGGAAACAATGTCGAGTGGGATGCCTAAATTGCTCAGGATGTTGTAAATAGAGCTGCTGCCTTTTGATCTTGTGAAGGGCCGCGGAGATGCCTTTGCTTTGACCAAAGGATGTTGGAACCAAGTGGCAAGAAATCACCCACCTTCCATCCTGTTTTCCACTGCTGTTACTTGGCTTAGGGCTGGTGTTATTAAGGAGGTGTAAGGAAGCAGCTCAGACAAGGCTTCCCTTCAGGGTCTTGTTGCTGCTCGCGAATTAGAAAGTGTGTTTGTTTCTGGTCTGATCAGATGTTTTATGGCAGCCCGTTGTTGCTCACTGCCTGCTCAGGCTGGCTACTGGCTCTCATTAGGTGTAACATCAGGCTGTTGCTTAGGAAGGAAAGAAGAGATGAAAGCTCCTGCATAACTGGAGAACCTGAATGAAAAGTTAGTATTGGGAGATTGCCTGCATGTTGTGCAGAGAAGAAAATAACTTGCCTAAAGACCTCGCACAGCTGAAGCAGGGAGCTCTTTGTATATGTGTGCATATTTACATATATATATGCAAATGGTAGCAAGATATAAAACATGCATAGGGTTATTTTTTAAAATAAATACTTTCAATTTACTTTTTAAATAAAGATTTAGATGGAGGCAGTATTTCAAGGATGTAAATCAGGCTGAAGTTTGAGAGAGAGTCATCTCTGCCTTTTGGTGAAGAAATTTAGTAGTGAACAAAGAGCACCCTGTCCCAGCACGCTGCTGCCTGCTGTGCACCGGGGAGGCAGAAGAGGCATTCTAATGCCACCCACATCCATAGTCATACCCTATGTGGAAACTGCAGCTTCCCTGCTCTCGTGGGCCAGCCTTTGCTTCTCCAGCCCGCTGTCCCACTGGAGGAGAGTGCTTTGGTTTGCACCATCGGTAAACATAAGGATTTGCAGGCTTCGCTGCCTCGTGGTTACCTTGCCTTTATGTGACAGCAGTTTGAAACCACTGCTGGCTGGCTGTGCCTCCTTTGAGGTGCAAAGGCAGCCTGGTTTGCTTAAATCAGCTTCTGCTGGGGACAAGTGGCCTCTCAAAATGTAGTGCTGTGATCGCTCAAAGGTGTCTTTAATTCTTATTAAGCAATTCTAGTTAAGAATTGCTGTCTCTCGCCTTATACAGCACGATGTGAGTGCCGGTAGTTGGACAATTAGTTGCTTGGATGTTTTTTATATACAAGAGATTTCCTATATTATTGAGACTACTGGATATGGGGGAATTAGTTTATGAAAAATTATCTCTTCCTGTTGAGATAATATCACATCTTTATAGCAAATATAGTAAACTGGTTTCTTAAACATTCCTGGTTATTTACAGAAGCAATATTTTCAAATATCAGTGAGGTCATAAACTGGAAAACCTGATGCTAATCTGCACTAAATGCCAATGCAGTTGGGGACAGAAAATATTTTCAAGCATTTACTAGAATGATACATATTGGATGTGAATAATCACATTTTAATAATAATCATGTTTTTTTTCAAGCTACTGTATTTTAACTCGTCTGGGGTCCATTATGGTGCGGTTCATAAACAAGACAAAACTATGTGGCTAATAACATGAAATGTTTCCTACTTTGATCTAATCAGAAGCCTGTCTCGAGCTGCTGGTTTAGATCTTCATCAGAGGAGACGAGGATGTCGGAAATAAGTCCTTCAAGTGTTTCTCTCTTGGCAATTAGCCACAGGAGCTCCATTATTACTTTTCGTCTGGATCAAATGAGGTCAACGGCGTGAGCTTCCTGCATGAGATCTTTCTCAGAAGCGGCAGCAGATGGTAATTGTGAACATCTCCATCCTGCAGGTCTCTGTCCCCACAGCAGCCAAGGGATGCCGTCTAGAACCTCGGAGGGAGGGGTAGGAAAAGCAGACAAGTGACTTTGCGGCCTCTGAGGAAAACAGCAGTTTGACTGTATTGCTTTGCCTTAAGATAAATATTAATAGCTTTCAGAAGCTCGTGATGATGGTGGTGAAGGAACAAGACTTGCGTAAGTGGGAGGCCTGTCCACTTAAAAATTAAGGTTAAAATACAAACCACTTGAAATTCAACATTTTAAGGAAAAGAAAACTGCTTCAGTGTTGATGAAAAAGTCAGTGCCTTGAAAGCAGTGCCTCCACATCTGTGTGCAAATATATAGATATAAGGCTTTTTTTCCCCTATGTTATGATGAATTTCCACTATGTTACATCTATGAATCAAAAGAAAATTATTTGGGGTTGTAATCCTAGTTGTGAATTTTTGTGTAGAATATTCGCTTGAAGTGTCCTTAGGAGTTCCCACAGTGCCAGCCTGTGTCCCGATGAGGGATCCTGATCAGATGAATGAGCCACTGTTATCTTTGGCAAATGTGTTTGTTCAGTTTTGTAGTGGCATTATGCATTGACTTTCAGCTCTCTAGAATAACCAGTAGAAATAAGAAAATGGTGTATTTGATAATGATCTATTGATGCAGCAGCTTTAACCCCGTGACCTATCATACAGTTTCTGCTATGCAGTGTAATTAAGTTGCCTCAGCAAGTGAGGAAATTTAAAAATATATTAAAATATGCAAATATGATATGTGATAGTAAACAGTGAATTTCATGAGTATTCCTACAAATAATTGGGTTAGTTGAGGTTTTTTGGCTTGGTTTGGTTATTGTAGAAAATCCTGATCAAACTTGAGTGAGTCCATCTGTTGTGTCCTTCTCCCCCAGGTTTAAGTGCATTTAATGACAAAAGTGGTTTGCATTTTTTTTCCTTTAAAAGTCAGAGAGTCTATTTTTAGTTGTGTGGTTCTTTCTGGAGCTGGGACTTATTCATAAGAGCTCTTTCCTAAGCTCTGTCCCTCTCTTCTCTAAATGCAGCTGGAGACAGGCATTTGGATTTGGCCTCTAGCATATCTTGTAAGTTGGTACATTCCCACTGGAGGTCCAGTCAGATTGTGCCAATGGTTTTATTGTCCTGTATTCCTTCGCTTCCCAAAGGGAGATGTGCCTTGCTGCAGGAGCTTGGGAGAGGATCCTGGAGTTTCTCTTCAATGCAAGAGATGTGCCCTGGGATGCAGGAAAGGGTAGCAAGAAAGGGTTGCCCTTCTTCTTAATCCTTCTCTTAGGGCTTAGCTAAGAGTGTTCCTCAAAGCTGGCATTCACCCTTGCACCTTCGTGCACCCTATCATGGTATTTCTGGACAGAGTTGAGGAAAGAAGCAAAATGAGTTTGTGAAAATCCAGTTTCAGCTGTTTGCGTGGTATTTGTGTGAATGTTTTTAGAATCTTTTGGATTCCAAAACTATTCACTTGCATGAGAAAATCAGATTTCATGTTGAAATCAATGTTTCTAGATCTTGTGGTTATAGAGGAAAGTTTGGAAAATGTCAATCCTGTGGCTGAACAAAAAGGTTAAAAAAACAACAACACACCGCTCACACATGGAGCAGAGTCCGGAATATTTTCAGGTTTTCAGTCTTTAGGAAATCCGGAGATACAGCATTAGTTTGGGAACCTTTTGCATAGTTAAAGAACCTTTTTAACAGACGGCACTGGTGTAATGAAATAACACTGAAAAAAGAAAGGCAGAGAAATCCACCAGAGAAGAGAAATGTACAATAATATCTCAGTGAGGCAATAAAATGACTTCAGTCTTTCAGTACGCTGATGCTGGTGGCTAAAGATAATCTAACACTTGTTGCTGAGGAGTGTGGTTTTCTGATGAGCTGATTTTAAGAAATGAGGATATGAAATACTTAGAGGATATTGTCTTCTGTCTGAAAGGAGAGATACCATCTCCCTCATATAGGCTGGTAGAAATTTTAATTAAACTCGAGCCAAAAAGCATTGCTGAATTGACGAAAGCAAATTCATTTAAAGACTGAAGAGACTGAGGGTGAGGGATTTGTATGTGAGAAAGATAAGAAAACATTATTTAATATGTTTATACCATGCCTGTAGTCGAAATGCTTCTATGCCAAAATATTTCGGTAAAACTGGGTTTCAGTTGGGGTATGCTTGTCAGGAATGTGGGATGCAAAGGAGTAGGAAAGGCGAGGAAAACAGTCAGGGAAAGGGAGGAAGAATAATTGTTTCTTTCCTGTCATGCCTTGTTTTCCTCGTGCTCCTTCAGTTGACTGGGTTGGCAGATGTGGGCAAGCAAATGATCTTTAATTTTTGTTTGGGTTATTCCTCCTCCCCACCCCTAGCTTTCTGTCGTATGTGTCTCCAGCCTCTGATTGATACTGCACGACAGGCTCTGGGAGGGGGGGCACGGTGGCTGGCTCTGGCCAGGCTTTGTGAAGCACAGGATGGAGCGTGGTAGCTGCCGGAGCCTTGGTGCCTCTGCAGATCGGTGTTAGAGGGATGACTGACAGCATGCCTGCTCCAGTACAAAGAACAATGTTTAAGCATGGTTGTGATGATGTGTTGAAATAAACTCTGTTATGATTATGCTGCTACATTCTTGGCAAGCTTACCGTAAACCACAGTGTGCTTTTCGGTGTGTACGTGGCTTTTTTTTTTTTCCCCCCCCTCTCTTTTCGTATGGGTAAGCAGATTAGTTAATGCCTGCCTTTCATGAGCAGAGGCTTTCATCCTTAATGCTGGGGTTAAACTGCATTCAAGCTGTCTATAGCCTGTGAAGGTCACACTACCATTTTGATTTCCTCTCCCCACGTTTTTAGCTCCTGCAGGAGCGGGTATGGAAGGGTGATGCAAAGGCTGAGCTTGACGCTGCTTCCCCTGCTCTGCTCTAGGGATGGTCTTCTACTCTAAGTGGCTGTTCAGAATGGGCTTTTTTTTCCCCTCAAAACCACCCCCAGCCCCTTCATTGTACTTACCTGTATGACATTAAATATTCAGCTCTAAGGGCACCAATTCAGAAGTAGGACACGCTCTTCCCCACCTAAGACATTGTGTCTTGACTTTACAGGCAGCCAGCTCCCGTCTGGCATGTCTGAATGAAATGGATTGCCCTGAAATAGCTTCCTGCTCCGAGGTCTTGTGCTCAGGAGGACACTGCTTCCATCAACCTATCCATATTTAAGTATGCCCAGCCTGGACTAGGCTACCTTTCCTGTTCCCTCCCCTGTCACAGCATCACTGCTCTCTCACCCGCTGGCTGCCTGAGCATCCGCCATCTGGTCGCAAAAACCAAGTAAGAGCGGTGCATTGTTTTCATTATTTTCTACTTGTGTGGTCAGGAGGTTATTTGGTCTGGTGAGCTCTACTTCAGGCTCTTGCTCTCATTAATACCACCTTGCGCACATCCTTCGCCAGGACAGGAATGGATAAGTTATCCACTTGTGTGGCCGGCTCCTGATACGACACAGTGGCCAGTATTTACAATTATAAGAGGAAGCTGTTATATGTGGATTATCCTGTATTTTTCTCCAGTGATGGTAATTACCTACATAAATTTTAACTTAATCCTAGGACTGAAGTCTCACTAAAAATATACACATAAAAATTCCATTATCCAGAAGTAAATTTGGGTCATTTAGGTTTATAAATTGTATTTATTAAAGAGCCTCTTTTGTGATTTGGAGGAATCCTGGGGAAGTCTTTCTCTGTAAAACCCAATGGGCTTAAAAAAAGGCACAGAGCTTGGTGGGAGAGGAGAGCAAAAGCTACAAATAAGAAAAACAGTTTTGTCAGCTTGTGGGACAAGGGATCATTTTTCACTTGAACAGACAAACCAAACAATTGCTGCTGAAACACTGAAGCTGGAAATGTCTCTGCAAGACGTTCTGCGTGACTTTTAAGTTCCTAATTCCTTCCTGGAAGACTGTGATAAAGGCGACACATATGACAATCACAGGCAGGCAAACTCCTGCCTCTCCAAATCTAAACAATGTAAGTGTGGCAGCTTCACAAATACCATCGCCATCTAACGACCAATGCATATGTAATGCAGTGGCTTGGTAAGGTGCAGAAACATGGAATGGACAGAGTTTTGTTTCAGTCTGGTTCCCATTGTCTTCCTTGATTTCAGAAAAACAAACCCTGAGGGGCTATAGCTGGAGGAAGGCAGTGATAACTGGGGGCACTGCACAGTGAATTTTGTCTGGGACTCGCGAAGCTGTTTCTTACCTCCAGTTGCGGCTGCAGCAGAGGCAGCTCCTTTGCCTTCGTGCTTGGGATCATGAAAGGACCTGTTGCACCTTGAGAGCAAGAATAGCCGCTCACGTTGTCGCAGGATTAAGCTCCAACTCTGCAGGGCTTCTAAGTGTCACTGTTTAGGTGGTGCGTTTAGCGAAGGCCTTTCAAAAGGAATAAATCCTCTGGATATGTCTGTGAGGGTTCACTATTGTCAAATTGCAATTTGAAGTGGTGGAGGTTTCTTTTTATCTCTCAGGAAGCTAAATAGCTCAAATTCCTGGGGCTTCTTTAATGAAGAGACCTTAAATTTTTATGTTTTCTTCCATTTTTTATTTAATAGCGGAGTTCCTCTCAAGTAAGCTGTTCATACACTCCATTTTCAGAAATGTGGAAGAGGAAAAAAATAAGTGAAAAGAATGCACGTAAAAAAGAGTGTTCCCCGCTTCATCAGCATGTTGCAGAGCCCTTGGGCGTTTTTGGTTGACGGTGGGACATGAAGGAAATTCAGACTTCTCTGCATTTGAGTTAGTCAGCCTGGGCTGCACAGTGACCTAATACACAGCTACTTCTGTGAGAAGCGAGTGCATGGCATAATGCACAGATCTGCGTTACAAGGAATCTCCAAAACATGTTCTCAGTAAATTAACGAGGAGGTTTAATGTAGGCTTTAGCATGCATTTTAGAAAAAAACCCCACCCATCCAAAAGTGTTTGTGGTTTCTGAGTTCCCTCACACCGCCTCTGCAGATCCCTGTGATGCAAACCAGGTTTTGATGAATTAATATTCTTTCTGTCCATGTGTGCGCCACCTCGCTCAGAAATAGGGCACAGATGGGGGAGAAAGAGAGGCTGTGCCTGGGCGGAAGGATGAGTAGGGAGGTCAGAACTCATGGGTTCATATAATTGTTATTTCCCAGGTGTGGTTTTGGATAAAAAGGGTTTACTGTGGCATTTCTTGAGTTTGTATAGATCACGTATGTATGCTTGTGTTAAGGGTCCTCATGCGTGGCTTGTTGGTATATTCTTTTGTTTGGGGTTTGTTTAAGGGTTTTTTTTTAGTTGTTCTGGGGTTTTTTTAGTTGTTTTGGCTTTTTGGGTGTGTTTAAATATTGCATCTTGAATGAGTGTTTCCTGTTCTGAAACCTTTCACTGAATTCAGCAGAAGCTACTTCCAGCCATTTCCCTTCAAAGCCATTTTATAATCGGCCGTTATTGCTCCGATTTTCTCTCATCAGCTTAGTTTTTAACTTTTCCCTTTGTCTTTGCAAGAGGCTGCAAAATATCTAAGTTATTTAGAAAAAGCATAGGCCAGGTTTAAAAGTACTGCAGTGTCTCAGTTTGAGAGGACTATTACAACTTGTTAATGTCTTTGTGTGTAGGCGCCAGCTCTCTGACTTCAATAGCTGGTGTTAAGTGTATGCTGACTGAAAAGAGAAGTATTTGGAAAGAATACATTTGAGTATTTCAGAAATGTTTTTATGTATGGTGCTAGATAAGACGTTTAATGGGAAAATGTTGTGTCCTTGGTAAATACCTCTTTAAAAATGAATCTGTTTGATACATCTGACAATATAATCCTGTGTGCTGGTTTGCCAGAACATGGCAAATGTTTTCGCTTTTAAGGTATTTTAAAATTATGGAAACAGCAAGAATTATCTTATTATACTGGAAGACATTTATTATTTCTTGGAATGTTGCTGATTTCTTCTCACATATCTTTCCAGATGGACTAAAAATATTGTTTTGCCTTTTCAACAGTTCACTGCTGGCCCAGTAGTGTAGTATCATAACAGCTGATCTGCAGGTTTATACTCCAGCGAAAATCCTTACATTTCAAAAGTAAACATTTTGTTTTTCTTAAACCTTAATTTTGAGGTCAACTTTGCCCTGAACCAGTTCTGAAAATACTGTAACAACTGTACCTAAAGTTACTTTGGGGATTTAGACAAAGTAATGAAGGATTATTAATTATGTTTTAGACTGGGAAATATTTATTCCTTGCTACCCTGAAGCTGAGTGCGTCGTTGCAGTTCTGAAATTGTGAAGGATGTGCTCAACATGGAACGTAGCCCCGAAAATAAAAGTTTTATAAGGGGAATGTTGGCACAACACACACTTTATTAATGCTTGTGGTCATTCTGCTCTGGTGTTTAAAATCCCTAGTTTCCATGTTACTTTGTAAATACAACTTTGCTTAGTTTGCTTGAAGATTGACCCTTTGTGACTTTCGGATCTGTGCGGGCGTCTACTTTTATTTAGGCTTTCTTTTAAGGAAAACATGAGGACGTTGTCTAAGATTTGAGATGAGGACTGTTGGTTTTGCCTTGTCTAAAGAGAATTTGGACATACAGTAACACAGCCCTGAAAGAACTTTTTTTCTTTTTGGAGCCTCTTCAATAAGTAGGGAGAGCATTTGCAAATTAGTCTTGGCAGGAGACTTAGACACTAAAACACCTGACACTTGAGTTCATCTCTGTTGAGAAAATATTACATGTTTTGAAAGGTAAAACGTTTCACTGAGATGCTGTGTTCTGGTTATAAATACCGTCTGGGAGGCAGGTTGGGAAATGGTTTGGCTGTGGCAGCCTCCGCTGAAGGAGTCCTGCACTTCCCCTGGCAGCTCCTGCGTCGCAAGGTGTGCGAGGTGTGGAGGCATCGGTAGAGCAATTTGCTCGAGAGCAAAAGTTTAACAAGGGCTCATTCCCAGGGCAGCTAAAGTGATGTCTTTCACTCTTTATTGGATACGAGTGAATTAATATGCCTGTATTTCTCTGTGCTAGAAGTACCCAAGGAAAATGAATTCTTGGTGATACTCATCACAGTTGATGGCAAAATACTGGGGGTACTGTTGCCTTTGCTCTCCCTCAAATATAGTGCTTTCTGTTCTACTGGAGGATGCCTTTGTGTAAGGTCAAGCCCACATCTTATCTTTAAGTCCTCCTTCCCTTCAGGGTATCATCAGGCATTCAACTTACAAATCCTCTAAATCTTCTGAGGTGTTTTCCCCGTGCGAGTTTTAAAAAGTTTTCGTAATCTCTCTGAAGAGCGGCTTCCACTAAGCTGGCACACCTTGTATTTGATTAAACCTTTCCTTCATGCTTGAAGGACAGCTTGGCTTGCCTCACAAATCCGGTGGGTTTCCCTGTTTGAGATACAACAGTCAATTACAGTGATTTTTTTCCCCCTCCTAGTTCATGGTGTGTGTGGGGGGGAAAGGAATTGCAAGGTGGTACGTGCTGGAGAGGGCAAGTCGTGTAAGCACTGTCTCCAACTGATTGCAAAAGTAAGTTTGGCAGAGCATTTAGTAATATCTGCCATTTGACATGTCGTCAGTGTTTCCTATTTTTCAGTTTTCTTTATTTTGCCTTCTCACTTAGCCAAGCAGTTTATGCCTTACTAGTAAATGTTACTGTAGAAACCCAGGTGACTTTTGAGAGGTTTTATATCCTTTATATCCTTGAAGCAATCCCTGCATCAGTTAACATCTTAGTATTTACCTCTGACTGCAAAATGATTTGGCCTCTTTCTTCTGTCCCTTTCACACCTCTGCAGGGGCTGCATCTGCCAGCATGGTTTCTTTTCCCATCTTTTTTGTGACTTGGACTTTAGCATTTGTCTCCAGTTGCATTACCGTGTCCTGTTCAGGATACAGTTTTTGTGTTAGAAGTCTGGGTGTGATGGGTTAATAAGCAGTAGTGTTAACGGCTCTGATCGGAGGTGGTGATGGATGGGGAAGAGGAGGTGGCCAGGGCATGATGCTTTACTCCCCCTGACTGGGTTAACCTGAGGAGCTTCATTCCTCTGAGTGCAGGAAGTCCGTGCTGAGGAGTAAAGTTTTTGAGGTCAGTACCCGATTCATACAGCTCAGTCTCCCTCAAGTGTTTTATTTTACGTGGACTGCAATGCTGCTTCGCTTTGCTGTCCTTCTCCAAGGAGTCATCACATGAAGTTTGTGTTGCAGGGCAGGTGGTTTGTGCCACGCCTTCTTCCAGTTAGGTTGTGAAAGAGCTCCTGCATCTCATCGGCTTGTACTGCAAAAGTAAAACAACTACTCTGTTAGATCCTTGCACTTTCTGGTGGAGCAGTGGCCTAGAGAGAATGAAAGCCAGGACAATCTACACAGTTTTTCAAATGTGCTGTGTTTTAATATAGAGGAAGGTAACGGAAATATTATAAAAACAACATGCCCGCTTCTGTGTATTGACTTCATAATTGATTTTTGCAGTGATATCCTTTGAAATTCTTACTAGAACTGATTTTTGGCCTCACACATAAAATGACTGTTTGGAAACTAAAGACGGACACACAGTTAGAAGGAATTTATCCACTGCTGAACCATTTCAAAATTGGGAGTTATGGTTTTGATTCTCATGGGAAAGAACTCTGCTTTTTTTGTGTGTCCAGAGTTGTAGAAGTTTGGGTTTAAAATCTGGATGACCGGTAGATAATTGACACTTTAATTCCTGCTCTGACATTGATGAAAATGTTGATAGCAGGCTGCAGTTGTTATTTTCCCCCATCATCTGAAAATAAGGCTGTTGAGCAGATAACTGTACGTATATACAGTCATCTGTAGAGAATGTTTAAAGACAGACACACACATGCTTCTCCTTTGCCAGCTTTTTCTCAACAGTTACATGGTTCTGCAACCCTTATCCAGCCTCCCAAATTTGTTCCTCTCGACAGGGTGCCCCTGCAGGATGGGTCAGACAGGGGAGGGCCACCCGCCCCACATACTCCAGCTCTGGATTTACCCTCGAGCTGCTTTCCCTGCACATTTGCAGGTTACGGAAGCCAAGGCCTTCAGAAAAATACCGTGCCCTTTGCAGTGCTTTGGTGTTGGGGATTTGACCTAGAAAACATCTGGCTGATGCTGGAGATAACATAAGCAGAGGCAGCTGTAGGAGTTTTTAGGATGGTTGGTGCACAGACTGTGGGTGACCAAAGGGAAAAGGTGCAAGCGTTGTGTTGCAGGATTTGGGATGCAACATCCCAATTGATGTAAGCGAGCCTTAGATCTGCTTCTCCCGTCCTCACTGGCAGCTTGTCTCTGCTTCCTGTGTTTTAGTCAGCATTTGGCTACAGATAAATTTAGGAATAATGCAGCGGAGCGCAGTAGTGGCCCTGTCAGCAGCAGCCTGCTTTTAGATCAGTTTAAGCGAAGCATGAAACCATACCCGTAAGTTTTATCGTCACTGGAAGCTTTCCTTCCAAAGGTGTTTATGTAAAGGAATGAATTGGTGGGAAAAAACCAGCTGCAAGCAACAATTGGACACAAGTGAAGTTTAAGCATGTTAAGTTCTGGGAGGCATAATGGGTTTTTTTGTTCTGTTCACCAGTGGGGATGGCTACTCTGAATCGATAGAGAGGACTTGATAAGAGCTAAGGACACTCGACTTTTTAGCCACGCCATGTGGGAGCCATCTCTGGAGCTCAAATTCCAAGAGGGAAAAAACTCCAAAACAAAAAAAACCAATCCAACCCCCCCCCCCCCAAAAAAAAAAAAAAACACAAACAAAAAACAAAACCCAAAACAAAACAAAAAACAAACAAGAGTTGTTTTAGCATGGGAGTTGACTGCATGCTGTTTGTATTAGAGACCGTTTTGTTAACATCTTGCTTCACTCTAGTAAAATATTTCCTTTCATTTAAATGGCGTAAGCACTGGTCTAAATGTTTGTATCTTTTGAAGGAGATAGGGAAGTGATAATGGTTTTACTTTGAGACAGTATATATGATATCACAATGTAGTGAAAGTTACGCTAATTGTACATTACTGGAATGAGCTGGAAAAATGATGCAAGTAGAAACAGGGCAGTGTTGATACTCTGCCCGTTACCCCTGTGATCATACTTTTGCATATGTAGGAAGGATCGTATTCAGATACATGTCTCTCCAGACCACCCATTCAGCTTTGAAAATTGCTTGGAAAGCAGAAACCTTCTGGAAATGCTGTTCCTCGGCTGTGTGGCAGCAACGAGGCTGTTGTGTGGAGGATGCTGGGCACTGTGCTTATGGGTGCAGAGCTGGGGGTTTTCTTGGGGTCAAGCCCAATGGGCAATTAAAGGGAGGAGGTGGGAAATTTCCAGCATGCGTGCAGGGCTTGAAGCACAAAGCCTCGGCATTTGCCCAGCGCTTGAGATTTGAATGGAGGGATAAAGTGGAAGCTGGTGAAATGCAAGGAGCGTGAGGTCCACTTGCTTCCAGAGCACCATACTGCCTTAGCAGGCAGTTCCATTTTATTCAGGATGAGGCTTCAGAGTTAAATGTTTCCGTTTAGTCTTCATTTCATGAGGCCTTGTAAAACAGAGAGACAAACAGTGAATAAATATGCTGCATCCTGATGCCTCCTAAATTTATTCATGAGTATTTGGGAATTGATATGTGCTTACTGAAAGGACTTAACTGGGCTAATGTTAATACAACCCAAAGTACAAAACTGGTGTGTTGGGGAAGTGCCTCAAAGATGGTTTATTTGTATTCACATTGCAGGCAGGTGAGTGTTTTCTACTGATACACTTCAGTAATGTGAGATTCATGTTATCTAGAGGTCCAGACTGTAGAAAATGCGGGAGCTATAGGGGTTTTTGTATTTTCATGGCCTGCAAGATAGGTATAGATCTCTCTTTTTTACATTTCATTGATAGCATTGCTGGCAAAGTAAGTTGTTTTGGGGATTGTTGTTTTTTTCTTTTTTCTTTTATTTTTTTTACTGGTCTTGCAAGGGATGTTTTATCCGACCCTTTAAATGATGGCATTTGGGAGTTAAACTTTATGCCTAGTTTTTTTGTTTGTTTGTTTGTCCCTCCAATATTGAGCAGATGTTTCTAAGAGTTAATGTCGCTTCTCAGTTATCTCTGACAGAAGCAGAGTCTGCTCAACATCAGAGAGTTTAGACTAATGCACATTGATCTTGGCAGGGAGAACACTGGCTCCTTGAGCTCGCTAGGCAGTACGGGCCTGCAAATTGTTGTATTAACAACCCAATTAATTAATAAGCAGGACGTTGTTGTAAAGCCTGAGGCACTATGCAGTGATACTATATTCTTAATTTTTCAAAAATAGATGATGCTTTAATACATAACATGAAACACCCTCATTGCAGTTAAGGTCCAAGTGAGGAAAAGCTTTTCATATTTCTTTTCAGACTGAGCTCCTTCTGACAGTTGTCACTGCCAAAAATTTCTCTCCCTGTGCTTTTTTCCTCCTCTTCCAGCTTTGCATGTTTTTCCAAGGAAGCAGTGGAAGAGATAAGACTGTTTACCTGCTAAGTGGAGTGGTGTAATGGGCTGTTTCTCTGCAGCTTAACTACTCGCTGCTGTTTAATAGGCTTTTGTAGGTTTAATTTTTGGTGCTTTACAGCTGCGGCACAGGCGGTTGCACAGAGGTGTCCAGGTGTGCTGGGAGCGGGTGGGTTCAGGGCGGTTGCCAGAAGCAGAGTCCACCCACACACCGTGCCACAGGGGGAAGAGAAGGTTCTTTTCTGCTTGAGACGTAGCAATACTCGGGTGGGAGAGAGAGCGAACTACCAGCTTTGGGGTTGAGTTTATTCATGTTTCTCATCAGTGACTTTGTACACCCCAGGAATGTGCTGGATTGATCTAATCTGTTTTTCATTCGGTGGCTCAAACCTCCTGTGTGCTACTCATTTTTTGATGGGCACTGTGCATCTGTAAGAAGTAAAACTCCAGTTGTGCTACGCTTTGAATTAAGAATATTTCTCTGTAAGTGGCTCATATGCCTCAAGAAAATTTGACCCTCAGCATTAAATGAGCAAATGTAAATCTCATGCACTTGAGGAATAAATCACCTGAGTTTATAAACCAGGTTTCTTTCTACAGTTTTGGTAACTTGTTTTAGTTGTGACATTAGCCTTTAAAGCCATAGGGTTTTTCTATGCCTGTCCAAAGGAAATTGCCTTTTGTTGGCAGTTGGCTGACTTCGTCAATGTTTTAACTGATTATTCCAGAATTTTGTGCGCCCATTTTAGTCAATTGCTTTTCTAAGGATCTGAGGTATCATTTTTTTTGCGAGGAAGAGATGACATTCAGATGATGTTTTGTTTTGTTTTGTTTTTTCCCCCTCCCTGAAACCAAACTGAAGCGACAGGGCAGGAGGAGGAAGAGCAAGGGCACCAGTGTGCTGCCACTGTGGCTCTTCCATCACCTTGCCATCCACTGGTGTTTGCAAGACAGGTTTGTTGTTGGGTTCTGTTTCCCCCCGCACGGAAGGTTAATTGTGGAAACCCACGCTCGTGGCATGTGCATCTCTCTTGGCCGACTCTGCCTTCAAAGCACTGCAGAAATGCCATGTTCAAAAAGACTTTTTTTTTTTTTTCTGTCGGGAGGATGTTGCTTGCTATGCTTCCTCCCTTTCTCCCTGGTGGTAAATCGCAAACTCTAAATCAAAGGCAGGGTTTGATGCGAGGAAGTGCCCAGTGGTGTGCAAGGGGCTTTGGTGTCTCCCTGAGGCTGGGTGGGTGACATCCTTCCATCTATTCATCCATCCATGTCCATGCACCCCCGCTGCTTGTGTCTGCACAGTTACTTCTTGGACCACTCTGTGAAATGGAACATGGCTTGGTTAAAAATAAGCATGCAAAAAAAAAAAAAAAAAAAACACCAAACACACCCCTCAGAGCAAGAAGTCATGGTGGTCGTTGGGGCAAGGAGGAGGGAAAAAAAACCTCTTGCCCTGCAGGTGTGCAGAGAGCTAGCTCCACTGCTATCACAGTCTGAAGGTGCGCTGGGGTTTCCCAGTCTCCATTCCCACGCTGTGCCTGGAGCAGCGAGACAGGGAAGAGTCATCATAAATAGCTGGTGTTTGAGACTGAAAGTCAGCAGTAAACATTGAACCACAGCAGAAACACCTTAAATACAAGGTGGCTTTAAGAAATTAATTTTGGAGCTGGCCTGGATGAAAAAGTACAGAAATTCTTATTCTGCTCAAATGATGGGGGAACCACCTTACAGTTAACACCAGTGATAAATGTCAGACTGGTTTGTATTAAAAATGCTTTAATCTGATTTGGCCCCATTAATTTTTAAACTAGCAGAGGAGGTCATTAAATCACAAGTCCCTTTTTTGTTATAAATGCTTGCACCTCCGTGTTCCCTCCGCTTCCACAGATTCTGCTTCTAATTAAAGCGGCGATGTGGTTCATGGCTTGTCAGGCAGATTAATGTGCTTTTCAAATCTGGGTTGTTTTTTTTTTTTTCTTCCCCTATATTGCCTGCTTGTCTTCCTGGGGTTTTATTTGGGAAGGGAGTGTTGCTACTGCACCTGTATATAGAGCCTACAAAAAGGTTTTGGCTCCTACTGTGCAGGCTTGGGTGAAGCGCTGAAGAGCTTAGTGGGAGGGGAGGAGAAGAGCCTGAAAGAAATCTGCTCGTCACAAAATGACACATTCATTGGCGTTTTCCCTTGCCATTTGAGTGACGTGAGTGCTTTTTCTGATGGTGTGAATACAACCTGTTCGGAGATATCGAAACCTGCAACCCCCTCCTTACTTCATTCTCCCCTGGATGGGACCATCCGTGCTTTCTCCTGGCTGAACTCAAAACTCAGCAGTGGCAGGTCTCATCCCATCCACGGTGCAGAACTTCGGCCATACCAGGGGCTCAACCCAACTGGCACCTTGCCAGCAGCCTGAGGGTTGCACTTAATTTGCATATAAATTTACATAGGGGTTTAATTGGAGATAAATGCACATTTTTTTTTATTTATAGAGGTTTGCAAGTGTATACACAGAGATCTGCTTAAGAAAAAAACAAAAAAAAAAAACAAAAAACAAACAACCAAGAAAAACCAACACACCAAACTCGCCTGCTTTAGAGTTGTGTGGGATTAAGGTTATAAACGGGGCTTGGATCGCATCACATTGACAAGCCCCTGGCAGCTTGTGGCCCCTTTGGCCAGAGGCTCTTCATCTGTGCGTTTCCTGCCAGCCTGTGGCCCTGTGTACGCAGTCTGCCTTCCTCCATCCCTGCTTGCACCGAAAAGGCGTGGAGGGACCGCCTGCCATACAGCACGCTTGTTTCAGAGCGGCTTTGGAGCTCGCCCTGCTCTTCTTATCTGCTGGCAGCCTGTGCCGTTGCTGTATTCCGTGGTCAAGCAGTTACAAGCTGTAGCCCAAAGACCAAATAAGTGTCTTCCTTCCTCTTGTATGTGATATACAGCCCCCATAGGCTCCGTGGGCACCTTGCTGGAAGATAAAATTAGTTTTTGAGTAATGCATGTTGGAAGAAATAATCTGAATGAGACATGAACGGTACTGGGTTATAAATTAACTGTAACTACTGAGGAAAAAAAAAGACACGGGCATCACCCAGCCTGGCTCTCGCAAACCTTTTCGTGTTCTGTTACAGCCTGACGATAGGCAGGCAGAAATAAAATAACATGGTGCAGAACAGAATGAAGTATAATTACGAAACTTCTCTGTTGTTCTCACAGAATTTGGTGGTCTGACGTCAGCTCTAAAACTGTTTAATTTTGCTCATCTCCAAATACTGACGGAATAAAAAGCTGGCCGGAAATGAATCATGCAATGAATAGAGGGATAGAATTTTTATTTTTTTTTTTTTTAAGGTAGTTGGGAGGTGGAATTGAAGAGATTGAAATGAAAAGGTAAAATGCTTGCAAAGTGTAGGCAGGTGGATTTAATGAAGGAATGCGTAAGCCGCTTACGTATGGATAGAAATTAAATGGCAGAAGTGTGCAACATAATAAGCTGTAGAGAAGTAAATGGAGTGCTGCTGTCTTTAACCTTGCTGTGCAATAGGTCGTCCTGCTTCTCTTGTGGCTGCAGCAAGACTTCTAACATGATCCTGTAACCAGGGCAGGGGCAAAAGCAACGCACAGAGGCATTTGAGTTGAATGAAACGGCCATGTTCAAAATTGTTAAAGGGAATTCTATTTTCATGGTGAATAATTAAACTGGGAACTGATTGCCTTCTATTCAGGAACATCCATGGCTCTTTATAGATCAGCCTTCATCCCTGCAATGCACTGTTCATTGAAATAGACAAACAAAAAGCTCATAATGCATGTTAAGCCATTTTTTTCTTAATCAGCTTCCCTGTTTTGTTGGGATTTTATGTCTTTTTTTAAGCTCTGTTTTTGGATTTTGGGCCATCTAAAATGGCTGGGATGACTCCGTGATCTTGTGTGCTGAGCTGTTAATGGGCAGCAGAAGCTCTCACCGAGAAATTCAGTATGGCTGAGAGTGTGCAGAGGAAAGGAGGAAGATGAAAACGTCAAGAGTCTGAAAATGCAGGTCTCCTTAATGCCTAAGTACATAGATTAGAATCTAAATAATATGAAGGCTTTGACAGTGAAATATGCTTTAAAATATTTTTTTAAAGTTTATGTTTATGCATTTATCAAGTAAATTACCTTAATCTTCATCAGATCACTCTGAGAAATGTTCATCTCAGGCAATCCAGATATGCGTCTGTAATAAGTACATGCAAATCAGTGACACTATCGACTCTTAAAACAGAATTTTCTGTGCTGGATCAGAGGTAAAAGAAGAGAACAAAGCTGCAGCACAAGAAACGATTTAGGCTGTTGATCTTGCAGTTCTTTTCAGGTTTCTGATGCGGGGCTGGTGCGTCTGTGTGGGTTAGAGCAACCTGTAATGTCAGACAGCCCATATAGGGTAGAAACTGCAGAAATCTAATGAGCAAAAACTGAACAAAGCCTTGCCCGCCCTTAGGAGAATTTTTAAAAGTACAATGAAAGTTCCAGCAGCAGCTTTATGAAATATTTCTCTCTATCATCATGACCAGTTTGACTCATGTTTGGCTACAGATACCTCCCTCCCTTGCACTCTAATTTCCTTTTAAAATCTACGAAGTACATTCCCCACCCCTTGCTTTTTCTATCAGCTTTATGGGGCAGGAAAATTTGTCCTTTCTGAAGCCACTGCTTTGCATAACCTGAATTAGAAGCATGTGTCTCACTCTCTGTTATGTAGATAACTGGAGTGCTGAGGGGGCACACAGTGAGGAGGACCAGCATGTTGCTGGGCTGTGAGCTGGTCTGGCTCTCTACAGGCTGGGAGGAGAGACCCTGCTGCCCACTCGCTCCTTACCTGTCTCTTAGTCTGGAAATACAGGCTTCCATGTACTGTGGTTGTGTGTGCCATGCCATCCCAGCACAGATGAGGGATGGCAAGAGTATGACTTATCTGTAGCCTGTGGTGTCCCCCTCCTTTGGGAGAAAGAGAGGCAAAAAATTTCTTTTGGTGAGCCACCTCTCTCTCTGTGTCTCATTAAATATCTTCTGCAGGCACTCTGGGATGGCTTCCTGCCATTCTCTTATTTGAATTATGATAGAACTGTTTTGTTTTGTTTTGTTTTGTTTTGTTTTCCCTTTGAGATCCCAAATCATCTGAACACATCATCCAAGATGCTTTACATTTTTGATTTTCAAAGGTGTTTCTTCTTTGGCTTGTGCAGTGCTGTGGTTTGCTGGCACTGTTGAGATGCCCCGGTGCTGTCAGGGCTGTTTTTGTTCTGCCCTGTGAAATATTGACATTCCTGGTGCTGCCTTTTGCTGGCGTTAGCACGCATAGAAAAAAAAAATTACTGATTAAAGGTTTGCCACGTGTTGCTCATCTGCGCGAGTTTTCTTTGTTCTGTGACTTTGTGCAGTCCTGTGTATCTGGCAGTATTTCTGGTTTGTGAGAACAGGGTCCGTCTGTCTTTCTTGATTCTCTTGGAAATGTGTGTGGTTTCTTTAATGTAGTAATTTTATTGAACAATTTTAAATGCAGTTCATACATGTATATGTGTATACTTGTTAAAAGAGAAAAGTAGTAATTCTTTCCAGAAGGGAAAGAAAGAAATAGGAAGAGACACATTCAAACTGAAATACTATTTTCCCAAGGGATTTTCATAGCTGTTGAAGTAATTCTTTCTTTGTGTTTTCCCTCTGTGTAGCATGCATGCCTTCTTTCTTTTAATTCCAAGATGTAAATTGCTGCCATTATTCCTTAAGATTCTTGAAACATTTGTCTCAACTTAAATGCTAAGAGCCCCATAGCCTCTGAAGTCTACTAGAAATTGTGACTGTTTTCCCAACTTTTTCAGGCATTTCTTTCAGCTGCAGTCGTTTTTTGACTGTATTTAATCTAAGTACATTTTAGCAACAGTAACGGGGTAGTGAATTTTCCATCACAGAAACTTACTGAGAATGGATAAAATTGATAATAATTTTAAAAATTACCTGTAGATGCTTACTGTTATTTGGTGACTATGAAAATTGCATGACAAAGTTCTGCAGTCTCCTAACCCCTTCAAGCAGATATTTTTATCTTGAAAATTTATAAACTTCTACGAAAAGCTATTCAGCAATCAGCATTTCCTCTGGAACTAGTGTTTTGCAAGAAAGATGTAAAGGATCATTCCAGTCTGGTATTTTTATGTCTACTGGAAAAAAAACCCCAAGCCTCTGTGTTAGAAAATAAATATTTCTAAGCTCTTCCAGACCTGAGCATCATGTTGCAGCTCAGAGGAAAATTAAGCTGCAGTGATAAGTGAAGCAGTTGTGCTGAAAGGAAAATTGAGTGGAAAGGTTTAGCTTGGTTATTTGGGGTGAAAGGGCTTTTTTGGACTCAAAGGCACAGTTGACCACTTTCAGGTTGATCAAGAAGTAGTCATCTACAGAGTTTATCTCTTTGGTAATGGAAAAATATACGTGTCATGGGCAGATAAAATGTCGTGAATGTTTGAAACAAGTTTTTGTAAGAAAGAAAGAAAAATTAAAAATGTAAAAGCTATGTGTGATCCCAAGGCTCGATGATCCTTATGGGTTCCTTTCAACTGGATATATTCTACAATTCTGTGATCCCCAAGGTTTTGCTAGTAATAAATTGATTGTATTTGTCCTACTTGTTTCATGGACTGCTAAGTAAAGCTAACCCTGTCAAAGAGGGTACATACTATGGTGCCCCAAATGAGTAACCTTTCTGGTTGGCTGGATCTGGCTGGGGGCCGTAAGCTGTGAATAATTAGATTGTAATTAAGATCTATTTATCACCTTTTCTCTTTCCAACTAATCTAGGCAGTGATGTTAGGTAGATTATTTTCTTCTTTCTGGTGTCAAAAATACAATGTGTTGCTTGCAAATACTGCAGGGGTTTTTTTAAATGCTCCCTCTATACACAGTTAAATATTCTTCTACTAAAAAAAAGAAATCTTATCTCTGTATTTTCTATCTCACAGATCAGTTATGAAAGTATTTGTAAAAATCAAGACTAGCCAATCTTTTCAGAGGAAATACGATCTTTAATGGGATTTTCCCCATTACATGTTGTAGTCTGGCTTGGGGGACAGCTACACATCAGCTTATGAGTTTCAGCCTCCTTGCTGTAACGTGTAGTAGTGCCACTGCTCCCCATCCTGCCTGTTGGGATCTCTGATGCACGTGTCCTGCACAGTTACTGGCCCCTCTGATTTACTGACAGAAGCATTTTGAGTGGGACTTCCCGGGAACCTTCTTGTGGCATTATGCCATTGCAGAAAACTCCTGTGGAAGATAAAAACATTTAAGGGTTGATTTGTGCTATTTTTAATAAAGCAGTGTCTGGAGGTACTGGAGCCTAAGGGGAAATTCAGAATACTTCTGGAAGAATCAGATGGATTCCAGATGTCTTTCCTTTTAACCCAGACCTCTAGCTGACCATGCTTTTCTGGTTAATTCCTCATAATAAGTTACCTAATTGGGTGGATTGGTGAAGAAAGGCCTTGAGATGAAATGTATCTTTTTTGGAAATACTTTTTATTTCCAGCAAGTAGTCTGATGTAAAGGCTAGACTTGGGGAGGGGGGGAGCAGGTGGAAGTAAGAAGAGTAAAGTTGTCATAGGAATAAAGCTGGATTCTGGCACCAGTAGGCTTTGGAAGTGTAGTTTTGGACCAAGTTTATAGGTCTTGGCTTGTCAGACCTAAGAGTAACTCCTGTGGAACAGCTGAATGAAAGGAAGGATACCATAAAGGGAAATTAAGCCTGAGAAGAAAATGCCAACATTTTAATTTTTTTTTTCCCCCCATGCAGAATGCAGCTCTGGATCAGCTAAACAAAGGGGAAAAAAATATGCAAGGGACTCAAAAGCAATATTCAACCTCCAGCTCTGGTTTTAATCTTGAGCATCCTTCTGTGTTTCTTTGCCAACAACTGGAGGCCTTACAAGTGCTAAAGCACACGGGATTTCCAGTGGCAGTAATCATATGGAACAGAGTTGGCTCGATGAAGTCATACTCACCAGGACAAAAAAAAAGCTTGAACAGCTTTGCCTGAGCTGAACTCCTCTCTGCCCCTCTCACTTCCCCTGCAGGCCTAAGGAGATGCTGCTGTGGGATGTGAGTGCTGTACAGCCCTGTGATCACCCCTGGGGGTGATCACGATGCAATGTGGAGAAATCAGTGGGCTGTCCTGGATGGGCTGCGCTTATGCAGGTGTGCAGATCCCTTGGAGCAGCCTGGCTGAGGAAAGGGCTGGCCAGGCAGTCTTCTTTTTCTGCAACAACCTTTTTCTGAATGCAGCATTTGTAACAGGCTGTTTCCTGCCCAGTTTGGTTGCTGGGCAGATAAAATGCATTTGATATCCTCTTAATTCATTAATGCCTTTTTTTTATACTCAGTTTTATTACTTCTGAGTAGCAAGTGTATGGTAAGAGGAGTATAATTTTTAACTTTCCCTGCTTCTTTTCAGCCTGACTTTCTGCTGAACTGCTTAAATTTAACCACTGTATCTGTTTCTCCTGACATCGTGGCAGTATTATTTATGCTTCCCAGTGAAATCTCCAACAGATGAAAATCTCCTTGACATCTGCCTTTGACTTCCAAAGAGTCTATAATTTGATACTGTGCATCTTTTTGGATGTGTATGCCTTCGATTTTAGGATTTTAGTCGAGTGGAAAACATATTTCCCCTCTTCTCCCCCCCCGCCCCCCCCAAGCTGTTAAAGTGATTAACATGTGTGTGGTATTTGGAGTGTCTGTGAGTTTCTTAATTTTAAACCACGTGTAAGGATTTGCAGGTGAATTGAAGTGTAACAATGCAGAATTCATTGTTTTTATCTGTTTTTATCTGTCTGTTCTAGCAGTGCCGATGAGCATTCAGCAGTAAGAGGGGACTGTCAAAACCACACTGCAGAGTCCCTAAATTGGTTCTCAACTTCCCAGGCTCCTCCTTTGTTTTTAACCACGTTTCTTTCCACTGTGAGAAATCTCTTTGCATTGCTATTCACTGGAGCAGGAACATTAATCATAATTTGTGGATGTGTGCCTACCTTCCTTCATTCTTCTTGCCACTCTTGCAGCTCTGGCTCCTCTCTTGTGTACCTTGGCCCATCCTGAGCAGCTCTGTAGCCCATCTGGTTTTCACCCACTTGGGAGGAGCAACCTCCATGCTGTAGCCATCATGCCAGGGCTGGAAACTCAGGGCTGATTTACAGTTCTCTTTGCCTGAGAGGTTGGGCTGTTGTACCTGCATTTCCTGGCTTGGTTACATTTGCAATGATGTGTCTCTGTGTAATAACAAGAAGGTGTGATTTCCACACAGGTAGGTGTTGCCTGCTCTGGCTGGCTTTAACCTCACATCAGAGGCGTAAATATGTGAAAGAAAATAAAATTTGTGAGGATGCAGCAGCATGAGTTTAAGTCTGGGTGAACAACTGGAACATGAGCCTTCTGGGTATGCCCAAAACATGTGGTGGTGGTTTGGTAGCTGAGGCTGAAGCCTGTCCTGTCACAGCCTTATTGCCACTTTTACTTAAATTAGTTAAAAGCCTTTACAAAATCAGACAGACATAGGTGAAGATCTGTCTCAAAGGTTCCTTTAGCTAAGAGCATTACAAACTAGTTGCTGGTTGCTTGCAGTAACAGAAGATGTTTTCCATGCAAGTAGGTCTGAAGGGAGCTCATTCTGTGTGTAAAGGAGAAATCTGCTCAGCTCTTGGCCCCTCAAGCGCCTTGGCATCTGTGTCGGTGCAGGACTCAGTCCTCAGGTTAGATTGGAATGATGGTCTGCATTTTCTTACAAGTCAAATACTTTCCAACATGGAAGGAAAAAAAGTTTGCCATGAACTTTTCTGAGCTCCATCAGGTCTAGCAGCATTAAATCAGTTTTAGTACTTCCTTATTTGAAAAACAACAACAACAAAAAAACAAAAACAAAACAAAACAAAAAAACCACACAAACCAAGAAAAACCGCACAGTTGCTGTTTGGGAGCAGCTGAAACAGTGTTGGGTACTGGGGACAGAAGGAAAGGAGACTTGAAATTAGTTAAAGTATTCTCTCTGGCCTTGACATTTCCCCAGATTTTTTACTTCTCTCCCCAGTCTCACTGCCCAGTTGATTCCTGATCTTGCTATCCAGTTATTAATGTGGCTCAAGACTGTTAAAGCCTAAGCTGTACTATTTACCTGTAATGCTGAATTGCAAAAAAAACCCCATTTTTTAGATGATTTGAGGAATTTATTTGTGATAAAAGGATTGGGAAAAGACTCCTGATTTACAGAAATAAAACCTTACATTTCAGAGAATGTCACTAGACATGGTGGTTCTTGATTTAAATTCTCATGCAGTAATTTTAAAGATATTTTTCATATACTGAAGGTTTACCTTTGAAAACTTTTAACAGAATGGAAAATACTTATTTTTCAGTAGCTAGTTATTTGCTTCCTTGAGTTTTTAGTAAATCATTCCGGGTGAGTTTGCGGTGTTTGTTGTTGAATGTCAAATTGCTAGTATGACTGCTTGAGATGTGCCTCCCTTACGGTTCCAGTGTTGCGGAAGTGAAGTCTGTTTGGACCTGTCATAACTGAAAGATGAATCCTGGTTTTGTTACAAAGGCCTTCAGAATTCCCGTGGTGCATGTGGGAAGGGAAACTTCCCGCATGTGCTGTTGAATTGTGGTGGATGCTGGAAAGCAGGTAATGAGCTCTGCACACCAGTTCCGATAGCACTTGTCACCCTTCTGATCAGTGTGCTGAAAGCAACTTCATGCAGCCCCCCTTTTGGAGACCACAGTTTGAAAACCATTTATTCTATATTTTCTTCCATAACTTTTTTTTTTTTCCATGTGTGCCACACACACATTGCTTGATTTTGTGTTAGTTGACTTTCTTAGGTAATCCTGTTCAGAAACTGTCTTGCCACAACAACTTAAACAAAAGTATACGAGAAATAGTTTGACCATGATAGTGGTTGCAAGACATAGTGAACACCATTCCCCTTATATATAGTATTTATGAACTTCACCATGTTATGTTATTTTGATTTAATTTTCAATTCAACACAATTCCTAGAATAAACTTCAGACCTCCCTCTTTATAATTGAGCTGTTTCTTTGACGTCAGAACCCTGACACATTTTAAAATGGATATTGTTGTTGTGATGGATTTTCTTGTGTATTCAGTTTGTTAAGGATAGGCCTAAGCACGTGCCCTCTTCGAATGGACTGAGATGTCTGTAACACTTGCACTTTGTCCACAAAGGGGAGGCAGACAATATCAGAATACACAGGAAACATTTGATAAAGGCTCGAGCACCTGCTTTTAAGTACTTGATTTGGAAGATTTGGTCACCTTGCTCATAAATGTGGTGTAACATTTCCGACATTGTATTCTCCCTTTCCATTGAGAAGGAAAAGAATACTGGACCATAGACAATCTGAAAGTGAAAAAGCGACATCCATATATTGCATTTAGAGAAATATACACCAAAAAGGAGGTAAATTTATTGGAAGTTTGTTGGCTCTATTCATAAAGTCATAACATTTCTGGTGTAGTTCGCAAATATTTGCAAGGGTGCAGGTTTTGTTTGTGGTTGTGC
This sequence comes from Empidonax traillii, assembly GCF_003031625.1. Classification (NCBI taxonomy): domain Eukaryota; kingdom Metazoa; phylum Chordata; class Aves; order Passeriformes; family Tyrannidae; genus Empidonax; species Empidonax traillii. Next base: position 200,209 of record NW_020955418.1, on the reverse strand, counting down.
TGTTGGAGTATTTTGAGCTGGACCAAGAGTATGTGCTGTAGGGGTGAGTAATAATGCCAAGAATGAACTAGATGAGCTGATGTAACTTGTGAGTTTTCTAACCATTGTATACTTTTCCCCTCTTCCTTGGTTTCCTCCTTCTTCCCGGGAGTGTAATACTGATAGATGCCTGCTAAGCCATTGGAAGAAAATCTGGGAAAATTACAATGAAGCGTCAGCTGCTTCACAGACATCTTGAATGTTGGTGGAGACTGGAAGTGCATGAGCACAAATCCAGTGTCCTCTGTTAACGAGAGGAAAGCTGGTGGAGGGGCCTGGGGAGCTGATGGCCGGTGTGAAGTTTTGGGCTGTGCGAGTGCACGGAGGAGCAAGGCAAGGATACAGTAAAGGGAAGAGGGCATCAAGCATGAAGAGTAGACTAGTATGCTTCCATGATCCTTCCAGTCACCAGGAGGTTCATAATCTATTGGCAGACCCCGAGGAAATTGCGAAGAGGGGTAGGATTCTCCAAGGTAATTCCTGCAAGTGGCATGGCTGAACTGAGGAGCAAGAGGAAAGCTGAAAGCCCTTCCTGGCCACCAGGTGCTGCGTTCCTACCAGCAGGGAGCACAGAGCTGGGGAAGCTGAGCACAGTCAGATCTCATTAATTCAGCAGCTCACAAAGCAACTTCTTTTGGTTAACTCAAATTTATGTCTGTGAACACGATGTGCAGTGCCCAAACCTGATTCTGATAAACAGGTAATTAAACAAACAGCCCCACCTTTATTGCTCAAATGCAGCAGCTGGACCTTTTAAGATGTTTGGCTAAAATTTACTAATTGATTTTGCTTTTGAACTTCTTTTTTTTTCAGCTACGCATAGCAATAGAGATAAGAGAGAGAGAGGGGAAAACAAAACAAAAATCAAGTGAAGGCATTTTGTCTTCTCCTTTGCAGACTGATTCCCTTTGTGCCAGTTTGGACTCCCCTGGAGGCAGGCTCATCTGTGTGTAGGGCAGGTTTGTTCTAGCCTCCTCCCTTCTAGATAACAGGTGCCTCAGTAGGATCAGTGCTCTGCCTCCTGTCTCTTCCTTGCCCCACGTTCTGGCCTCATGAGCAGAGCAGCATTGGGGTTGGGTAGTGGGATTGGTTTCTAGAGCTTTTGGACAACAGTGGCCCTTGGACCTTGTGGGTTGCTGTGAAATTTGTGTGAAGGCGCACGTTTGCGTGAGGGGATGAGCAAGTCTCTGTTCCTGAGAAGTGAAATTTCACTGACTTGGTCCCAAGGTGGTTTGGCACCTTGAGTTTCTGCTCAAGCAAAAATACGTTTTGCCTTTTTTGTGTCTTTCATGCAAGAGAAATGTCACAGAATAAACCTGAGGGACTTAACCCTCAGAAGTGTTTGAGATGTGCTCTGGGGGAAAATGGTGAAAATCTTTCCTACACCTACGTAGGTCTCTTTCTTCTCAAAATCCCTCTGTGCTTGGTGTCTCTCTGATCCTGGTCCAGGACCACTACTCTGCCTACATCCTCACCACCCTCCATACCCAGTCTTGGGGAGAGTTTGGTAGCCCCCGTTTCTGTACTCCCGTTTTGATATCTGTTCCTTCCTTTCTTCCTTCCATGGCCATGGCAGCTCTGCAGTTACGAGCATGAGCACCCACGCCATGTACCTCTGGCTTTGCCAGTCTGTATCCTGAACTCTTCAACTTTCACCCAGTGTTGCTCTCCCTGTCTTTCCCTCTGCGTGGGTCTCCACTTACAGCACACAGTGCACCAAAGGCTGATTGTTGTTGAGAGGTCAAAATTGTTCCTCAGGTTGGTGTTTTGCCTAAAGTGGAGGCTTGGCCTTCTCTCACTGCCTTTTTTTTTTTTTTTGGTCCTATTTCTCTTAACTTCACATTTTTAATTAATATTTCATGTTTCTTACCTGGCTGAGGCAAAATACATTCCTTTTGCACCAGTAGCCTGGTTGGTTGGTTTGTTTGTTTATTTTGTTTTTATTGCCCCCTCCTTCTCAGTCCTGGAGATGAATTTTGAGATTTTTGTTTTTCCTGTCCATATTCCAAGTTCCAGCAGTTTTCTGGTCAGAACCCATTCTGCAAGGAATGAGGGGTTTTATTATTACAAGAAGTAGGTTTTTTTGGTGAGAATCTTGCCAGATTACCATCCCTGGCAAATGTTACAGGGCAGAAATAGAGAAAAAAAGCTTTCAAACTTTATGGTTTATGCCTTTTTATCCACCTTTTCATTGCCTTCATCTTACGTGTGTATTTTTGGTCATGAATCCAAATTTTTACTCAATGAAATTTGCTGTAAAATGCACTAGATTGTTTAACAGTTCAGTAACTTTCACAGAGTTTTGATTTGCCTTTTTTTTTTTTTTTTTTTTTTTTTTTTTTTTTTTTTTTTTTTTTTTTTTTTTTTTTTTAATCGACATTTCAAAACATTTACGATCTGTAAACCTCTGCCTCCTCATACTTCTGGCACCATACCTTTTTGGTGAGGTAGCTGGAGCAAAAGGATATCTAGCCTGAGAAAGAAATATTTTCTGTTCTCTTTCCAAATTTGAATGTCTCAGCTTTATTCTTGCATGTGTTGGTTTTTTTTTTTTTTTTCCCCTTGCTATCCAAGACTGGCTGTAGAAGGTAAACACTGGGGGAGCTAAATGAGATTACAGCATCGCTTTGGTAACCTTTCTTAGTGAATGGGCAGTTGATCTGTCCATAATGCAAAGCACTTAATGTATTGAAGCGTCTGAGAAAGAAAGCTACTAGTTCACCACTTAGGGTTCAATTTCCAGATAATAACAACATTTATTTATAGGGAAAAAAGACTTAGTTCTGCGATGGCAAAGTAGATATTGTCACTCAAAGCATGGTCTTTATATTAACCTCAGATTTATGTGGTTAAGTAATTGTTGTATTAGTTGCATTTCTTGAGTGGTAACGTGGAAAAAAAATAAGACAGATGTCTGTGTACAATGTGCTCCTTGTTTATTTATCTGTAATAGGCTAGGGCTAAATTGGCCCACTGTCAGGGGGCTGTGAGTGATAGTGAGCTGGAGCTCAGCTGCCTGAAGCTTGAAACGCTGCGACTCATGGGCAGAACGTGCCACGTATTGCTTTGTGTGTCTGTCTGTCTGTCCTTTCCTGTGCATGGCAAAAGGTAGGGGAAGGACCTGTGATAAGTGTCACGTACTGAATTTTGTTTTTCTGGAATAAATTGGTTGACCAAAAAAACTGTTGCTTTCTGCTGTTTGTTTGTATGTGCCTGTGACTTTCTGTGGAAGCAGAACACATTTCTCTGGAACAGGAATGCATATACATTGAATGAATGCATAGCCTGGTAGTAACGCATACAGAATGCTTGGAGGTACTTTTTCTCTTAGTATGATACTGTTCAGATTTTGAAACTAAGGGAAATTCTTCTAATATATCCATTTCTACTCTGCTCCAATTTCCACAGCATTTTAAATTAGAAATGTCATAAATTTGGTATGAAGCTAAAAGCTTGTTACAAAGTAAGACAGGAGGATATTCATAAAAGGAGGAATATTTAATCTATCTTCTTCATGGCCATTTTCTTAAACCTGGAGTAAACATGGTGAAATTGAGTGAATTTCTATTAAGCTGAGTTGTCTGCTTTCAAGTCACGTACTGAACAGACAATTGATGGCATATTTCCAGCTGGCAGAGCTGTCGAAAGGTAGGATGCGACTTCAACTCCATTTTTTTCCCCTTTTCAACATATGATTGTGCAAGTCTCACCAAATTCATCGGAGAGTAAATATTCCTTCAGTATGTAAAATAAAGAATAGATCTGCGAGCTGAATTCAGTGAGTAAACGGATTTTTATCATACTACAGGGTTTTCTTCAAGACTGTGGGTGCTGTACACACACATTTTTTTAAAAGAAGATATGATAATCAACTTGGTATAAACTGTTGGAGCTGATACAAAGTCCCATAAGTCGTCTTTAGGTTTTTAAGAGTTTTTTTTATGGGGGAGAAGGGTAGGGACAGGGTAAGGGGTTTGCACAGTGAATATTTTCTAAAGCTTGTGTAGAAAAACAGCCCATTTAAATCTGTCGTCTTTTTCAGAAGTAGGAAAAAACTTCACCACATTTTGGTGGCTGTTATTTTTTCCACATAAGGTACTTAGGGACTAATAAAGGTGTTTTCGTTTTCTGTTGATTGTGTCTTGATCGTGTTTTGCCAAGCATTAACTGCTTGCGTGAACATTAGCAGCTTCTCACAGCCTTCCCCTCCTGTAAAATAGTGGGAGGTGATAATCTGACCCAAATAAGTAAGTAACAAACTCTACTTGCCTCCGTGTCGAACTGGTGGCTTAAGAGTCCTGCCTCTGCCCTCTGGAAATAACTCTGGTACCGCTGGGGCTGTTTCGGTGCCTGGGAGCGTTTCAGCATCCTGGGAGCACTTCAGAGGGCTAAAGCAGACTGCAGCAGCACTGTGGATCTGAGGTCTGTCTGTGGGCACCACCAGCTTGCCAGATTTTGAGCAGAGACTCGGTGTAGGACTCCGTGTTGGCAGTCCATCGCTCTCAGTGCAGACCATGCTGGTTGCATGGTATTTTAAGCGCGAGGTGCATTTGCGCAACGCTTTCCCTGGGAACATTGTCACCTAGCGGAAGCAGTTAACGTCAGCCCAAAATGAGCCTTGTGACTGCCTGTGGTTTAGTTTGGGCACATACCAGAGACGAAAAATCATTGAATTGCTCTTTCCTGACATGTACTCCTTGAATGGAGTTGGTGTAAATGTAGTCAGTTCACTTTGTTGAGTATCAAGAGCAGTGTGATATGTAAATAAAGCTTTATCAGAGAAGATAGATTTAAAATTCCACAGTTGGCAAGGAAGCGTTAGCAGTGTAATATAATACAAATATTTACACAGTAACTTCTAAGTCTTCAATAAGTGCTTAATATTTGAAATATGTGTTGTGAAAACATTGACTGATTAAGCCGTACCATTGCTGCTACATCTGTATGCAGCAACTTGCAATGGCTGGGATGCAGGAATCACGGGGAGGAGTAGGTCACCCAGTAATGCAGAGGCATTTTAACAAGTCACACTTTTTTTTTTCCCCCTCCCCAATTTAATTAGGATTCAGCACGGTCTGCTCTCCCAAGGTACATATAGCTCCATCCCTGCATCCTGTTGGAGCCGCTGCTCTCAGAAGCTGTTGCATTCATGCAACGTGACTGGATGTGATCACGTGCCCAGTGCATCTGAAGAGTGCTCCAGTAGCAAAATTGAGATGCTGAGTTTGTGCCTGCCCACAACATGGCGTGTAACCTTTACTAGTCTGTCCCTCCTCCTTGTATCTGTCATGGCCATTTTATAAGGAACTGCAGTGGACTGAAATCATGGATTGTTAATCTTTTGTCTGCCCGCAGTGTTAAAGGAATGGTGCTGGACTCTAACTGGTCTAGTTGTTTTGCTGGGAGCAGAGGCTGGTGGCAGGGGAGGTGCTCTCTCTGGGTGGATATTTCTGCCTTGTCTAGTCCGTCAGTGTATTCAGCCTCCAGTTCCCGTATTACTCATGAATGAGCTCACAAAACAGTAGAATCAATAGACTGCAAATTAAAATAAACAGAAACACAGCTCCTAAACTTACTTGGATGATTCTCTGCTGCCACCTCATTTGCCAAGAGACTGCACGAGCTGATTCATGCCTAAAAATGTACTGCTGCTGTATAGTCTTTTTTTTTTCCCCCCCCTCCCCTTTTCTGGCTACTCTGTTTTGCCTTCTGCAAGCATACAAGAAAGCTGAAAACCAGAGTGGTTTGTTGTGTGCTTGAAGTGTGAAGGTCATGTTGAGTTTATTGTAGGTGGTGTGGATGTGATCTATCCTAAAAATCACAGACTTGATCACAGTCTACCTTCAAAACCATCACTTCACTGTGATGTTGCTAGATATGATTTAACCAGTTCCTGAAAAGTTTTGCCATAAACCTGTTGTTGATAAGCTCTGCGCTGTCTAGACCCCTGTGACAATTTCGTTTCACTAAACCTATTGTTTTCCACAGAGAAGCTAACAGACTGCTTCCATCCAGCCTACAGCCTTTTCTCTGTGATGTGGCTGGTCCTACGGGAAGCCCAGCCCACATAACGAAGTGCCACCTCTTTTCCTACTGCAGGCTAATGGAAACAACCAGCACCTGATGCTGATGGTGTGTGGGGAGGTACCTAGAAGCTTGTGCTTCTGCCCACTCTGTAGGCAGCTGTCGTGCTGCCTGGCTCAGCCTTTGGAAGGGCTGGGGGTAAATATTGCTGTCTAGGGCCCACGGAGATGCCCCAAAATCCCAACTTGGCATTCGCTCCTGCTGCAGTTGCAGGAGGTTTTCGTGTCTCAGTCAGTTGTGGTGATAACACGCAAAGCTAGATTTTGCAAGAGAAAGGGGAAGCAGCAGATGTTGCCATCAGAAGCTGATGCTGGGGATGTTTCTGAGGATAGTTTAGCAGGGGGGTGGTGTGGTGTGAAGTTCACCTGCAAAGGTCTGTCTCCAGGGTAAGGCTGAAACTCCTGCCCATCTCAGTGATGGGAACAGGATGATTGCAGTGACCTTAGCTTGATGCAGATGAAGAGGGATTGGCGTTTGCAGAGAAATGATGCAATTCTCATACTGTTCATGATGTTTTTGCAAGGCCAAGAGCAAATAATCCTGAAATGAGCTGGCAGGTTTATGATGGGGTTTTATGAGCTTTTATGATGTTTATAATCTGACATTGAACTTGCAGTTTAAGAGGTGAAAGGTTTAAAGGAACACAGTAGCAAAGGTGTACCCACTGAATTTCTTCTGGGTGTAATTTTAACCTACGGCTTAGATGCTTCCCTGATGTGGCGGGTTTGCTAAAGTATGGATGATGCAGTTCACAGTGCATGTGTCACTGAGTAAATTGCCCGTGTCTGGTTGGGGTTTTTGGTTGTTTTTCTGATATCAGTAAATGTCTAAGGTTCCCTCCAATTTTTAAACTGGAATTCTTAAATTATGACCTTTCCCCATGGTCCTTTTGAGAAAATAATACTTTTTTTTCCTGCTCCCTGTCTTCTGATTCTGCAAACGCTTATTCTGATGGATATGTGCTTCAGAGGTCCTGCCTGCAGATGTTTGCATATGTACAGCACAAGCCTGTTCTTACTTAACCACCCATTTCTGTTTTCCTGTGTTATCTTGCATTGCTCCGCAGGGCTCGGTGAGCCGCAGGTTTGCTGCTGGCTAGCTTTTTGAGGTTTCTGCTATGCACACTACTGTATTTGGTTCTTTGATTTGTAATGTTTTGCCTTTGATTGCTGCAGAAGGTATAAACAAGCCTGTCAAAAGCCTTGTTTACTGCGCAGATTCTGTGGGGGTGGCTGGCGGCCTCAGACCCTAAAATAGATCTAGCAATGAACTGAACGGCTTAAAACCCTGGGAATTTAATTTGATCTTTCTTTTCGCCTTAAATATTGGGACTAAATGAGGATTTCTCTAACAGAACAGAAGGTGAACATGTTGGTATGTGTCAGTAATAGAAGAAGGGCCCAGACCTGCTGTAATTAAGATGCTCTTCTGCAATCAGAGGCTGGGCTTGGCCATTGGGTAGCAGCTTGCCTTCTGTAAGTCACTGCACCTGGAGAGGGGAGTGTTATATCCTCTGATGGTACAGCATCCATGGGGCCAGTTGTTCTGAAATGGTTCCCTGGCCCCTGTTGTGGGATAGCCACTGTAGGAAAACCTAAAGCAGTCCCTCGGGTGTTTAGCATCTGTTTTATGCTGGCTTTGTGAAGGAAGAAAGAAGGAGCTGCAAAATCACACAGGGGTTCCTTTTTTCCCTCCTCTTTTTCATGTAGCACCACGCAGTTAGTAATATCATAGCTGGGGTTTTCAGTTGTGGTGGTGTGAAGGTAACAATGATTTGGCTTTGACGTGCCGCAACAGCTGCAGAATTCATTGGAGCTTAGAAGCCTGTGAGTTACAGCTGTGATGCCATTTACAGCTTTTATGGAAGAGCTCTTAAATTTGTGAAATGTGTTACTTTTTGAAGTGCATTATATTTGTAATTTGAATTCTCTAAAATCCTGTCTGAGGGGAAAAAAAAAAAAAAAAAGCTTTGAAAATCCCCCTCTACCCGCTGTAAACATGGGGAACTCTTACCAGGCAGGGAAGCAAGTCACTTAAATTGAGTGATAGAACACATAGATGGATTTGTAAGTGCTAAAATGTCAATTAGTGCACTTAAAAGCTTAATGGTCGTCTTTGATGTGCTTCTAATATCATCAGTAAAGTTTGAATGTTGTCATTGATCAGGGAGTGGAGGAGGGATAAGGGAATTGAATGCCAACCCAAACAGGTCTCGTGGATGATGGGGGAGGCATGTTCTCTGCAGCCCCTCGTTTCATGAGCTGTACCCCCACAGGGTCAGGGTACCTGTCCATCACCCCTGTCCTAGTGCTGAGCCACCTGGCACCGACCCAGCACTACCTGCTGAGAAACCTGCAAAAGCAAAGGAAAAAAAAATCATTGTAACATTATTTTGAAAGTTCTCACACAGACTTGATGGTTTAAAAAGAAAAGAAAAAGGAAAAGATTATGAAAAGTTCAAAACTTGATTATGTTTTTTCTTTATTGCTTTGACACAGATCTGCCTGTTAAAAATCATTCTGTGTAATTAGGAAAGCCTGCTATCTCAATAAGAAAGATTTTTTTTTTTTTTTTTTAACCCCTTTTCCCCACAAAACCTCCCAGCTGCTTGTCATCTTCTGAATTTATCTGCTCAGGAGAGATAGAGTGTCTTCACAAATTGGGCCAGATCTTAGAGTTGCCAGTGACCATTAGCTATTCTTCTTCCTCTTGTTTTAAATTGCAGTAAGAAGTGAAGCTTGTGTGTGGCAGAGCAGCACTTCAGCCTAACTTGGTCTGAAATTCTTGACCTGGGTACCTTAGTGATCGACCACAGCTTCAGTTCCAGGTTATGATCTTACTCTCCTCTGGCAATGGTTACTTGAAAAAAATATTTTACAGGCCTTCTGGGAAGTTACTTGGATGCATTTATCTGATTTGTTACTGAGCAATTGCCTCACAGAGCAAATGCTGATTTTATTACTTGCTTCCCTGTGCTGCTGCAAAACCATCATTTGTTTGCTGGGTAGTATTTGGAAGTCAAATGTATTTAATACTGAAGAGCGAGCTTGGTAAAGCTTTAGAGCATAGGTTTTCACTGCTTACATAGCTTGTTTTCGTGCAGAAAATTTACTGGTATAACTAAACTGACCTGAAAATACATTTAGAGTAGCTTTTAGAGTTACCTCATATGTTTGGTTTAATTGGCTTATGAGCAAGAAGTACAGGTTTCGTTTACGTCTCCCAGCTTCAGTGGATGCTTCCCTCCCAGATTTAAAGAATATTCTGTCAGTTGGGAATGTAAACAAGGACAAAAAATTATGATAGAAATCTCCCTTTTTATGAAGTATATCAAGCAGAATCAACATCATGCTTTTACTGCATTATCAGCGTGTCCATCCCAGGAGCCTGTGTCAATACAACTGATTTAATTTCCCATCTGGCTCAGTAAAATTGATTCAGGCCCCAGTGTCCTGAGGTTTCCCAGCAATAGGGTTCAGCACATTTGGCTGTCATTACCCCTCCTCGAGTTTAAAGATTGAACAGATATTTTTTTCTCTAAATCTTTTCTTAATCTGATGATTGTCTGAACGAGAGACATCCCATAGACTGATGTGAAAGAGGAGGAAACCAAGTTAAACATTTCCAAGCTAGGGCAGGGGACTCCTTGCATCACCCAGACCTGCTCTGGGTCAGATTTACACAAACTTGCAGGTCCATTGCTGTCTGAGTTTCTCTGTGGGTAGAGGTTGCCATGCCCCAGCTTTGATGGTTCTACTTCCCTCTCTGCTGGCCATGGACCTCCTGCAGGGCCTTGGAGATGGAGCTACTCACGCTTGCATGAGCTACTGCAGTGCCATCCACGTGAGTCAGGTGAGCCAAAACCTCCTGGTTTTAAACTGGTGCAACCCATTTGTACTGGAAAGGTTTAAATGGGGAGTGAGTGCAGGGTCTCTGCTTGGTTAGAGAGTCATCCAGCAGGGATATGATGGTTTTCCCAGGTTCATGGCTCAGAGAGTTACTGATGGGCACAGCTATATCAAACAATGCAGCTAAACTGTATTGGCTTTGGGCTAATGTATTTATTACACTGAGAGAGCAATTTTAAGTTTTGTATTGGCAGATGCACATTTTTGTTGAGATATATATATATATATATACACACACACATATATATATATATATATATATATATATATATATATATATATATGCATACACGACTGTACTCCTAGAAAGCAGATAGATGAGCAGATCTTTTCTTATTGTAGGCTTCAGCATCCTGGTACCAAAGTCCTACCAAAGAAATGATGTAAACACTGACCTCCTGTTGTACTTGTGAGGATGGATGCTAAACACATCAGCAGTTCTCCGGCTTCTCTGAAATACTGAGACCACTGCCCAACCTTTCAGACACTGTGAAATGCAAAGAATCGGATCTCTTTAAATTCCTGTAGAAAAACTGAAGGCAAATTTATAACACACAAATTTTATCTTTCTCTCTTCCCTACTACCTTGGAACTATTTTTTTTGGCATGCAAAGGTTGTTAGTGTTTATTCAAGTTGAGGATCAGGCTAATATACAGCAGGATTGGATTAGCCATACACGTCTCTTGGTCCTGTTAGCAGACATTTAAAGTGCAGAAAATGCTTTTTTATTGGACTGTATTCGTATGGCTGCATACTGAAGCTTGAACACCTTATAAAAATATGAAGTGAATCAAAATGAAATTAATTAGGAAGCATATATTTGGATTTAATTAACTTGAGCCGCTGAATACTCTTTGTGCACACTGGGTTTTATGTGTCTATCTGAAGTGTACTTGGTGGAGAGTTTTAATTAGAACTGGAGACAGAGCAAGAATATTTGGAATGTGTAATTTATAAATGGCAGTGATTTTCAGCTAGGAGTGTAGACCTTTTTTGGAGCTTGCTACCATTTCTCACTTCTCTTTTTTCCCCTCTTCTTAATAAGCTACTTTTATGTTCAAATTAATACCAGATCCTGAAAAAGAAAAAATCCTGTTGTGGCTCTTGGGCTTCTGCAGAATGATCAGAGTTGTCAGATCTGCAGCTGCAGGAGATTTTTTTTACCTTTGTGTGTTTAATGGCTCATACTACTCTGTTCTTTGACGGTAACATTTAAATGTAAAAGTGCAGGGCTGTGGATGGCACAGGACATGTGGCTGCCTTGACTACTGTCTCAGATGTCGGACATGCCAAGACTCAAAGAACTGATTTGGCAGCTACCCAGCAGATTTTTATAAAGGCTCAGTTGGTGGCCAGAAACCCAGGCTGTCAGAGTTGTGTTATGCAATAAATTGTTTTTCAGCAGAAGTTTCTAATCCAATTTCAGCTGTAGTTTTTTAGTACTGTGTAATCAAAGATAAATATACATCATTTCAGGGGTTTCAGAGAAGTGAAGACATGCAGTGTAAGCATCCCCCTTCAGGTTGCTTTGTTTTATATTGGCAGATTTCTTTTAAGAAAGATTTAGACCTGTTCACCTACACAGGAAATGATGCTTAGATTATTTTGGTTTCTGTTTGGGAGGTATGTATTCATATACAGCATACCCTTTCAAAGGTAACTCAATGTCCATTTTAGCAGATGTTCACTTGTTTTAAAGAGAGCACCAGGTAAGGAACCTATTTATCAAGTCAGAGCATTTGCTCAGGCGTAAATTGGCTACAGGTGATGGTCAAACAGAAAATTCTACCTTGTCAGGCTGTGACCTACCCAAATCGCTGCAGTCCCTGTCCCTGTAGCAGATACACTCCTCGCCCCCTTATATTTACCTTTCACTCCTCTAAAGTAAATAATTTTGGAAAAAGTGGGTATGGTTCATCTGAATGCGGTGAGATATTTGGAGTTTACAGGATTTACATAAGGGCAAAGTGATTTTCGTTTCCTGAATACTGTCTGTGGTGCCCTCCCTTCCTTATGGTGGCTGTCATGGTTTGGTGCTGAGGTGGGCTTGCATCCCTCTAAGTGTGAGTTGCTGCTCAAAGAGACAATCCCACTTTTCTCTCTACCCCAGCAGTAGTTGCCATCTGATTACGTAGTTAGTAATGAGGGAGCTGATCTGGATGAAGACAGTAATTTGTCTTGTCTTGGGGGGGGAGATTTTGATTCTTTTCCCTGATCAGGCTGGTCAAATGGCCATATAAGGGCTGGTGCTGGCATTGGGGTTGGAGCAGGTGATCCCACGTGGTGTTAGGTGAATTAAGCTGGTTATGAAAACCGCTCACCCAGTCTGAATAATTACCTTATACTTTTACACCTCTTTCTTCCAGCACTCCGCCACCCTTTGGTCAGAGGCCAAAACTCAGACACTCTCGATGCAAAATGGTTGATTAGATTCCTGGTCTGGCCTAAGAAAGTCTGTACTGTTGGTGAGAGTTGGTTTGAGTTGGTCCTTGCTGCAAGCTGATAAATAAGGAAAATTTAGAACTGTCTTTACTCTGAATTAGTTTCGTCTTAACTTTTTTGTGTTTATCTTGACAGACCAACACGGGAAACAGTTGATGTCTTGTAAGCTTTCACTAGTTTCATATTGAGTAGTAGTTTTCTAGAGGTGCAGAACCATCAGCGAGGCCCCTGAGTTTATGTAAAAGAAACAATTAACAGATGAACTGACTATTTTTCAATATTTCATTATTAGGCCTAAGATAAATTTAGGAACCATTTTTTACGCCTCAGTTGTGGGAGCCTGTATGAAGACACCAGCAGTGTGTATTTGAAGATACTGAGTGTAACTCTTCTACCCTAATGTATTTTTGCAAGAGCAGGTTAAAGCTCACTGGGCTCAAAAGTGCCTGAGGCCTTTAGTGACCCAAAAAACAGTGTAGTTCCATGCTGCTCTTCAGAATTCATCTGAAAGGAGGAAATGCAATCCCTGGTGCAGCAGGAGGCGGTGAAAGAGTACAAACCAACGGGAGATTGCAGGCAATGAAAGCTGTGGGAGAAGTGCTAAAGCAGGGGAGAGATTTTTATTTTCCTCCAGTGTTTCTTTCCTGTGTTAACATTGGTTCTGCTACTCAGGAGCTGTAATGTAATGTGAGTTCTTTGGGGAAGTTTTCTGCAAGTATGAAGGGAAAAAGTCTCTATAATTACCAGATACGCTTAAAATGCTAAACCAGAACCATTAATAAAGGAAATTTCCCCTTTCTTCATGTTAGTTAGCACATTTTAAAAACATGACCTATTTTCCTAAACTAGACAGAACAGATTACATTTTCCAGAAGGCATGAGTCACTGTACTATTAAGTCTCCAAGCTGTATCAATCTTCATCAACTTAAGCCATTCATGAGGTTTTATTTTTTCTCACTGAATATAAGCAGTTTGTTTTAAATGAGAAACTGCTACATCCTCTCTGGATACTTAAACTTGATTAAAAGGTTAAATATTAAACAAGTGTGAACTTTATTCTGAGAGGAGAAGGGAGTAGAGGGACCTTGATAGCAAGCGAAAGACTGCAAGGATATTGCTGTGGGTATATATATGGATATAACTAGTTTGCACCATGCTCTGCTTGGATGTAAGGAGTCCAAGCAGCATGATAGCTGACAGAAGGAGCCAAAAATCTTTATTTATAGAGCTTCAGTTGAATATATTAGAGTTTCATATCAGTACCCTGGGAGTTCAGACTTTTGCTAGGAGTCTCTGCCGAGGAGAGCTTCTGCTGTCTGGTGGTGGAACAGCCCATTTGCTGCTGCAAGTCACACAGAGACGGAGTTTACACCCGATGGGCCCATAGTGGGGTTTCCCCCTGTGAGGAAGATGTGCCTTTGGGGTGGTGAGAAGGTTGATGGGACTACGTAATCCAGTAGTGACCTCTGCTAATGCAGCAGGGGAAGTACGTGTGTTGGTAACAGCAGTAACATTTTGCACTTTCTCATGAGGTTCGTGCTGTGTATACTTATACTGAAAAAGTGGGCTGTGTAAATGAATAAGCCTGCTAATTTCACCTAGCAGTGCTGACTCGCCCAAGCCTGCACAGAAGGGTCACTCTTGGCCTCAGAAGGTGTATCTGGGTTTTCCTCCAGTTTCTCTTAGGTCTGACTTCTAGAGAAAAACAGATATAACTGTTTTCCGTTGGTAATACACAGCCAAAAGGCAAAACTCTATTGAAGGTCTTGGGTCCAGTAAACAAATGTTTCCATCTTGATCCTTCAGCTGAAAAGTAATTCATATGATCTCTGAAAATGTGTTTTTCATGCAAAAGACAGATTTTTGTTATGTTTCTAACTAAACACAGTAAAAACCACCCTTTGAAACAGTTCTCCTTCAAAAATATCCTTGAGGAAAGAGTAGAAACTTGTGGTTTAGTTTTCCCATTGCTTCAAAATGACCTTCTTGCATCTGCGGGAAAGACTCTCTGGGGACTGTTGAACCATGAAAGCAAATTCATTTAGGGCATTGGGTGCCACAGTGATTTTAACCGAGTGTTGGCTGCAGCACTGGAAAAAAAAGAAAAAAGAGGGAGTTTGTGTTTTGTTGTTTTGCTTTTTGCAACCTGGCATGAAGAATGAGGTCAAGAGATGCGTGCTTGGGAAAGACCCAAAGAGAGAGCTGGAAACACTCCAGCCTCACTGAGTCATAACACACATGCTTATAAGGATCTTTGTACCTTACGAAGTCCTGACTTTTTAAATTAAACCATCACTGCTGTAAAAGTATTTACATAAAAGTAAAACAAATAGCGTGGAGTGCCTCATGGATTCTCCCTTGTCCCAGCTTTGTTTTACCCTGTGAACTATGACTCCTGTTTGCTTAAGGCAAGGCCAGGGCCAGGCTGAAGAATGTCGTATCTGTGTGATGAATGAACGGAGAAGCTTCAGTCATGTTTCTGCTGCTGCTCGAGGAGTGCAGCAGCTCCCGCGACTTCAGGCTGACATTTCACCCCCCCAGGAGGTGGTGTAAAGCTTGCCCTTCGCCTCTGCTTGCTTTGCTTTTGTTTTAATAAGGATTTGAGTATAATTTTTGAAATAGGAAGGCTGTGTGCAGCCTGCCAACGTCACCTCCAGAACTGTAAAGCTGAAAGCAAGCCACCAGCCATACAGCATGAAAGAGAGCTGTTCTCCAATATATGAGGTAGCATCCTATGTAGGAATGTACTGTGTAGGTAAATGGAGGTTATACTCCTCTTCCCTGTCCCCTTGGACTGAACTTGCCAAAATGTTGCTTGGCTGTCCTGGTAGATGTTCAGATATAAATGTACAATATGAGGTTCCCTAAAATGGCACAACAAAGAAGGTGGCATGATTATTTTTTAAAGCAGTTTAAAGGAAATGATGCAGTTGTGTTTCCTCATTCTGCCCCAGGGATTCCCAGGTTGTTTGCATCTGTTCCTTTTATACAGAGTTTATAAAATAATCTTATTGTCAGATTAGGAGGCAGAAATCATCTCAGCTGACCTGCACACTGAAGGTTATGGGCTTGTGGCGATAAACCTACAGTTCAAGATGTTATTCAGTCCTTTTTTGGGTTTGAGTCAAAAATGGACAATCCATTAGTTCCCCACAAGTCGTTTCAATGGCTAATTACTTGCACAGTTGCAGAAACTGGTTTTTAATTCTTACATTTTTCTGAATCGAGTTCCAGCTGTTGGATGTTATTATACCCCTCTCTGCCAGCCTCAAGAGCCATCTATTAACAAATCTCTACTCCCTGTGGAAGTATTTAAAGTCAGCAGTTGAGTCAATCCCTTTGAGGTTGGGTTTTGAGGGGGGGTGGGGTGGTGTTGAGAAGTTACATAGACTAAATTCCTCAAGGCTTTCACTTGACCATACTTCTCAACGGTTCTGGGCATGTGTATGTTGTTTTGCTAAAGTGAGATAACTCTTCCAGTAGTTAGCGGTGTGAGTGCAGACTGGGCACACGACGGCTCTCCCTACGCTGGGGTGATGAGGCAGAGGCGATCTGACCCATGTAATTATGGTTAAATGTGCCGGGAGCTGGAGCTGCAGCCGGTGGAGCAGCAGCTCAGCTGGGCTCTGAGTCAGCTGCTCCCTGGCTCGCGGCTGCTTTTGTGCAGTAGGCTCTGGGGAAGATGTGCTCGACCACGGCGAAACCTTTGCATTGCCCCTGTGTGTGGAGCCATGTGAATGCAGGTGTTGGCAGTGGCTGAGCCCCTTATTTTGCTGAGCTTGGATACACGTGGTGTTGGGGAACTGAGGACCTTTTTTCAAGCCACATAGAGGGTGTAGGGAAAGCCCACAGCAGAGCAGTGTAGGCAGGACAGTGGCTGCAGCCTCAACACAACTGGGCTGATGGGAGCTCTGGTGTGGAGAGACTCTCCCATGTGCCTTTCTGTTGGCTGCACTGCTGTTTCAGAGATCAGATGAAGCCAGTATGGTTCGTCTCAAGTTTTACAGCTCCAGGAACTGAGTGTGATGTGAAATGTTACTGTGTTGCTTCAGAGGTTGCTGAGAGAGGTCTTTGTTCCTGTCTTCTGGGACCCATCTCTTCGCTGGTGGCACTAATGCCCACGCAACCCCCAGGCTGGTGGGAAGGCGGGAGCATCTCCTGCAGTGGTGCTGGAGCCTCCAGCTGGCACCAGGAGGACATCTCGGCTGCCTTGTGCCTCGGAAGAGTGGGTGCCAGGCTGCACGTCATCCTTTTGCGCATCCAGCACATTGTCTGGGGAGAGGGAGATGACTTCAGACTGTTCACAGGAATACTTGGGGAGGGTGGCCTAGACCAGAGGCCTCTGGTGTTTGGTGATGAGCTCCTTCCCTCCCACAGGCGGAACTGTCGCTGGCATGTGCCAGGGCACGGGTTGTACCTGCTGCAGTGGCCGTGTGCTTGGCACGTGCCGATTTAAAGATCAATCCTGTCAGCAGGTTTCACCCTGTAACTACTGAAGCAGCAAATGCCGCCACGTGCTCCTTGCAGCGACCTGTCTTGACAAAGTGGATTTAACAGGGAATATATTTTTGTTTGTTTGCTTAAATTATTCTCCTCTGTTTTTGTCAGGATTAAGTGGGCCAGTGGGATCAGGAAATGATGGGTGTTTTTGTGCAGCTTCAAGCTCCGTGGGAACTGTGTGGTCTGGTGGAGGAAGGGGTTTGGTTGTGGCCTCAGACTGGGCAAGTGGTGCCCACAGGCTTGTGTCCATAACAAGGACAGGTGCTGAAGGTGCTTATGACTGTTTCCTAACTGAGCGTGATTCCCTTAAGGATTTATTAAGTAATTTCTGTGAAAACAGAAATGTGCGGCGTCCCCCTGTCCCCTGGTTGGTGAGAATTTAAATGGGGCCCTCTTTGAGCAAGCTTTGTTAAAATCGAGCAGGCTTCATCTCTAAAGTGTTTAATGTCGCTTCTGCTTAGGACTGAAGTTGTGTTGTCAGCAAAAGGGTAAGCCATAGTTGTTGGTATAAACCTTTGTTGACAAAATAACTGCATGGACTAGTCTTTTAAAAGTGCTTGCCTGGAGGTTTTTTTTTTTTTTTTTTTTTTTTTTTGGTTACTGTGGGTGTTGGGTTACAAAGTTTGGTTTCTTGGCCCAGAGCCGCCTGTGCTCTAAAACTCCTTGAGTATGGCTCAGCCTTCTTCAAAGTGTGGTAGCTTGTCCCTCCTGCGAGATGCACATCCTGCTGCCAAAGCGCTGGCTGCTTTCACTGCACTCATTGTGTTGCCTTTTTTTGTTTGTTTGTTTGTTCTTTAACCCCCCGCCAAGTAATTTGTCATAGAATTTTTTTTTTTTTTTTTGGGGGGGGAGGTGGGAGTTGGAAATGGTTTTGATCACTGAACTGGCTGAATGCCGATATGTCACGAGAGGAGCAAAGAAAAAGCTATCACTGGTCACCCTAAACTGTGCTTTACTTTGGCACATGGGATGGTCTAAGCTCTCCTGCCTCCTGGTGGGGGTCGCTGATGGGGCTTTAGGGATTTCCACTGTAATGTGACGATATGCTGCTGTACACTTACACTTACTACTTAAGGTCTGCCTAGAAATGTTAATCTTTTGTGTGGCAGTGATGTAGCCCTTGAGGAGTTCAAGGGCAAGAATGCTCAAAGAGTGATTTCCAAAGACCCTGAGACAATTATAGGGCTTATGAAAATATGATGACTTACCTATCTCACGTCTTTATATCAGTTCACTGACTTAATTTATTTGAATGTGAAAGACTTTAGGGAGTTGCTTTTCCAGGGAATTAATCTTTTAACTAAAGTGAATTCTAAATATGACACACACCAGTATTCCTTTTGACAACATAACATTTGTCTCCTAAAAATAAAGTAGAAAACATCTGCCCTGTGAGTCGAATTCCACTTGGCTTTACGATGATAAAATTCAGAGTAACTTCACTGTTATCAATGTACAACTGCATTGTAACACTGCAAAAAATGCAAATCATGAAACCAGAGGGAAAAATAATCTGAGCCAAGAGGTACAAACCAAGGCCAAAATGGCAAACAAGAGAAGTTGGTTCACAAAACTTGCCTCTTAAATTTCTGCAACATTCATTTTAGTGTTTTTTTTTTCCCCTCTCCTCGTAATTATCTGGGAAAGCACTTCCTGGCTGTGATAAATTTCTCTGTGAGGGATTCATTATAAGGATTTTAACAATTAAGTTTCGCCTCCTGTCTAACACCTGGTACATGGCTAGTGCTGTTGGTAGGATAAAGGATTAGAGGGACTAATGCTCTGATTTGATGATAATGGTTATGTTTCTATTCTCTGTTAGACCTGATCAGGTTGCATTTTCTAACACAGTATTTTTCTTAAGTTTCTCCCTCCTTTTTTTTTTTTTTTCTTTTTCAATTATGAATAAGTTGTGTAGCCCTAGCCTTTGGGGCTTTGTTTTTGTTTCAGAAACATGCAACTAATGTCTCCTTTCTGTTTCTACCTTCTTTAGGATGACAGCGATGGGATTCCCTGGTCAGAGGAGAGGGTGGTGCGGAAGGTCCTTTATTTATCTCTGAAGGAGTTCAAGAACGCACAGAAGCGGCAGCACGGCGATGGCATTAGCGGGAGCCTCAAGGCAGTGAACGGTGAGATGCCTCTGTGGTACTGCTGGGAAGACCCAGTCCTTTTTCCATGGGGTTCTTCTGTAGCAGGGAAGGAGAGCAGTGTACCATCTGGCATGCACTGTGCCCTTTTTGATCTGCACAGAAGAACTTGTTCCTGAATTGCTTGAAATGCCCGGTTTGAACAATCCGTATGTTTTGGTTCCTGGCTAATTGATTGAGACAGGGGTCGAGGTGGAGGGTGGGTGCCAGGTGGGAGGACAGTAGAAAAGGAGGCCCCTTATGGTCAGTCTGCTCCCTGGTGTGTCAAGTACGTCCCCAGAGAAGGTAACCATTTAAAGGTGATTGGCTCCAGCTACCTGGGGGAAGTACTCTTGGGCAGAATTGATGTACTCTCACTTAGCTGCAAGAAACTGGCTTACTAGCATCTGTCTCTGGAGTCACCTGAGTCCACTGGTGAAGTAGCATATGATCTACATCAAGATTTAAAGGGCTGAAACGACACAAATGCTTTGATGTTGGATTCCCCTGGTTTAGCAGTTCACAGTGCAATTGTTTAAAGGTATTAAAAGGAGATGCAGACAAGCTTAGGTGACAGGAGCTTGAAAGGAGTTTAATTTTAGTTCCTTAATGCTTTAGCCAGTTATTGTCTGTTGCTTCCCTTTCCCTTACAGCTTGCTTAAAAAAAACGGTGGTGTCCTGAGAGGTGAATATAAAGTGTGTCTCTTTCAGATTCACTTAGACTCTTACTTGAAAAGGCTTTGTCATGCTGGCTTGAGCCTTGAAAGTGATGACTAGCAGGATTCAGATTTCTGGGCAAGCTTACAGATTTCTCTTCACTCACAAGAGCTTATTTGTTTCTTTATGGAGGTTTATGGCAGTTCCTTTTAGGCATGTGCATAACTATACATGTGCTAATGCATTAAAGCAGCAGCTGGGTGCTTACTTGGTAGGTTATTCATATTTATATGTAGCTTGTGTCGTTGATATGGTGAGTCAGATTTCACTGTGTTTTCACTGAGCGTTTCTGCCGACAAGGCAAAAACCTAGGGGAATGGCTGGATGAGTACAGGCAGCATGATAAAGTTACTGTATTCCATAAGCAATTGCCAACTCCTTAATGTGATTAAAGAAGACCTCAGACTTCCGAGTTCAGTAATAATATCAGATACTGATCTGATGGGAAGGGGCATCTAGTTTTAAGAGCAATCCATTAATAAGCTTGGAGGTGTACACAAAACAGCACTGGCTTTTTTCCCTCCAACACCTCTGCATCATTGATCTTCTGTCAAATACAATTTCTCTTGGAAAGTTTCTTATTCCATTGTGAGGGTTTTGTTTAGTCAAAGGAAAAAAGTCTAAAGGCGTGAAGCACAGTAATTGTGTGTTGGGAGGCTTTGATGATGTGCCAGGTTACAGGATGGCTGAGGTTTTTACGGTGTCTAGTTTCTCCAAAGGCAGCTTAGATAAAAACTGAGTTGGCTGGGAACGCTGTGTCAATGCAGGTACCAGATGTGGAGAATGCCATTGGCTTCCTCTGGCCGCAGCTCAGCTCACACCTTCAGAGCTTTTCTCCTTCACAGAAGTAGATGTTCAGTTATTTGGGGCTTGGGTTTTTTTGACTGAGCCAGAATGATAGTCCATGTTGCTCTTTCTGTTTTCTAAATGATTATTAAAATGTCCTGTCTCAGCACTGCTCTATGTCAATATCACTGTCCAAAAGCCTTTTTTTTTTTGCCATTCATATTTGAAATAATGTTTCGTTATGCAGAGAAGAAAGATTTGCAAAAGGGAGGAGGGTTGATACTGTGCTGTGACATCAGGAAAAATCAGTTTAAACATGTAATTTGCTCATTACATTAAAAAAAAAAAAGTAGTCATTTATTTTCAAACCGCTTGTCTCTATGGACTGAGAAAAAAGCAGGTCATCCTAAGAAATTACTGAGCTGTTTTGAATTCAGGGAAATGGGATATTTTAGGGATGAGTCTTAGACTCATGATTTCATACTTTTGCAAATAAAAAATGTTTTCTTGTATGTGTCCATCATTCCAACATTCAGGCCACCACCATTGTTTTTTGGTCCCATGTCCTTCTGATAGCTGAAGGGACCACAAATAGCTAGGTAGCAGGATTTTATCTTGGTGCCACCATCTGTAATGCAGAGAGAGTTTATTTGTTATGGTTTTATAAACTGTCATCCCTTAAATTTATTTATTTATAGATTGCAACCTGCAGTTTGTTTTAGTAGAAAGTACTTATTTGTAGCAATAGAGGAAGGTAAAAGATGCACCAGTGCCTTGCGAGAAGGTGAAGGTGTCTCTAAGAAGCTTGCAGGGGTTTGAAGTGGTTGAAGTTTCATAGACACGCTGCAAAGGTTGCTTTGCCAATGTTTGTGAAGCTACAGCTAAATTTGTATGAAAACGATTGTCTGTGGTATTTCTTCTGGTGAGTACAGTAGTATCATTAACGATTTGGTAGCTGGAATAATGGTGCCTCTTTGATTGATAGCATGAAAAGCAAATTAATTTTAAATGTGAGAGATGAACCTATTAACAGGAGTCTTTTCAGTACTAAAGTTTCTGCAGGCTCTGAGATGTGCTGGTCATGGCACAGAGACAATTAACTTCGATGCCTCTCCGAATAATAAAAATAAAATTAAAAATAAATAAAAATTCAAATTAGTTTTGGTGATTATATGTGTTATAATACCTTGTCTGTCGCTGCCTCACTGTTAAAGATACTTGTTATCCTGACAAAAATCCTGCCATTTTCAGGTTTTGTCTGAAACCTGTCTTACTTAAATGGTTGCAATTAAAGAGAAAGGCAAGTGGGTATGTTATGGTTGTTCTGTCAGTGGTTATATTGCATGGGTGTTTGTGTTCACTCTGGATATTTGCAGAGTGTAGAATGACACCCTTCAGTATGCCTTTGTTTCCTACGTTCCTCTCCGGTATGTGGGAATATAAAATCTGAAGGAGGTGCTTCTGCTTGTTGTCAAAAAACCTTCTGCAGCCCTAAATGGGATACTGTAACTCTGATTATGGAAACAAGGTCATGTGCTGGAAAAACCCAGAGGGATCCCTTTAGTGATTTTGATTACTGCTGCCTGTCATTTGCATTAGGATTTGCAGAATAGGGATTGGTGTTTGGAATAGTGATACCAATTTTCAGAGATCCTCGTCTAAAAGGAAAACTAATTCTCTTGGGAAATTGTTTTCTTCTTGTCTAGCTTAGAATGTGAGATAAGGCTATAAAAAAGGCAGTGAAAGATGTAATTATTGCTTGCATTCTGTTGATGAGAGTATATCCAGTACCCTCAAAAGAGTATATCATAAAGCAAACCTTTATGGCCTCAGATTTTAAATTCTGTTTTTTCAAAACTTGTGATAAAGAGGAAATTCGTTAAATGGAAATACGTTTCTTAATGGAAAAAGTGACTAAGTTGGCTTATTTGTTGGAGGTGGTTGGGTAATCTACAGAGATGACAAACCAGACGTTAGAATTATTCAAGCAGATAGTGTGTTGTCACCAGCTCTACTTTGTCCTAGAAAGGTGTCATGGCAGTTTCCAAACATGTCAGCCTGGTTAAGCTCATGGCAGGCTTTCTGGCTGAGAAAAATCAATTGTGCCTGAGGGAATGCTCTGGTTCAAGGCAGAAGTTGGAAGTCTTGTTCATTAAGTAAATAAAGAGCTGAGTAAAAACATGTAATTTTGCTATCCCGAGAGATTTCACCTTCCATTTAGGCTTATTGAAGTCATTATGTATATTGTTTAAACAGAGAAGGAATGGTGTTAGCATGGAGGTGGTGGTTGGACCATGCATGACTGTGGTGCCCTTTCCCCCCTTCACAGAATTGTTTTCACTGGAAAAGGTCTCCAAGATTACTGAGTCCACCTTACGATCCAGCACCACCTTGTCACTTAGACCATGGCACTGAGTGCCATGTCCAGTTGTTCCTTGAACACCTTCTGGCATGGTGACTCCGCCACCTTGTGCTGGTCTGCTTCTGCCCTCAGCCATTCCCACACAAAAGCTTAAGTGACTTTTGTTGGAGAGTTGCTTTTTCCACGAATGAAATATCTCTGCACCGAGAGGCAGGAGCCTCTGAGAGCTCCTGGTGGGACTGTGGTGCCAGACACAGTGGCAGCAGCCTCCTCTGATGCCTGGATCTTCCCTTGGCTTCCACACTGGCTGTTCAGGCCAGCTGGGGCAGGCAGCAGTGCTATCTGAAAATAGCTCTTTTTGTCACCGATGCACAGATTTTCAGGTGTTTTCTGCTCACTGCGTGGGGTTTTCTGTCGATGCTCCCCAGTGGGCTAGATTGAAATGAAGGTGCCCAGTGATAGGGTGGCATGGAGCTCGCTTCATCTGACCTAAACTTTTCCCTGGCCATGTAGATGGTACTCCAGGCATGGCATGAAAATAGCAACAGATGTGGTAGAAATGCCTAGACACTGCTAAGCTGGGTGCTTCAGCTCAAGGCATATGTGTTATCTGCCAAAAGGCAGGGAGTGGCAGCAGCTGCCAGCAGGGCAACCACATCTTCTCTGGCCTTAAACCATATCTCTTCCCTTTCCACTCAGGCAGATGAAAGCACAGCAGCCCTCGGGGAAGTGGTGTTGTTTCAGCTGTGCCTCTCTGTGCCCAGAGCGATGCGTGTCTCCTTCCTTCCTGGTGCAGACACGTAGGCTGGACCACTACTCGTTCTTTATTTTGAACAAGAAAGCAGCCCCCTTCATTCACTGTGGTGGTTCAGATATACTGATAACTTCATCTCTCTTATTTCTGAAGGCTGCAATTAAATACTGCAAGAAGGTTTTGTGCTAACATTTGTCTAGGGAGCTTTTCACTCCATCAGTGATGTTAGATTGCGTTTGTTGACAGTGGGTAATGTCTGTCTGTCTCCTAAGCTTTGGTAGAAGATTGCAAGTGTGCCAAGGACCCTTGTCTGTAAGTGGATTTTAAAAATGCATTTACAGAAACAGAAATAGCTCTTTAAACTTTGCAATATTTTCCCTTTACGTTCAGAGTAAACAGCCTTTTTGGCTAGTTTTAAGCTGTGATTAAATATAGATGTTTTCAACTAAAAGGTTCAGAAAGTACGCATTTGAGCAGATTTGTCATGGCACTCAACATCACTTTCACTTTGGTGCTTGCTGTCAAGTGAATTTAAAGATTAACAAATAAATAACAGGATGTTGGGGTTGGGCTCCATTGAAAATTTCCAAATCTCTTTTCCTTTCTTTGTTTGCTAGAATAGAATTAATTTTTGAGCCTGCCAGGGACTTGCTTGTTCGCTGACTGGCACAGGTTCTTTTCTGCATTTTCCATTATCACCATTTATAAAAAAATTTGCAGGCCAAATTACACCCTCACTGATGTTACCCAATTTGATTATGTCCAAATTGTGCTCCTGTCTTAATATAATTTCAGTGTTTGGCAAGACTGCCAGAAAATTTTCTCTCACAGGATACCCATATTCTTTTTTATCTCAAATGTAAGAAAGACGGATGTTTTTTTAACCTGTGAAATAGAGGAATTATATAATTAATTTTCTTAAAACTTACTTCATGACAATCTGAAAAGAGTTTCTGTTGCCCTTGAGTGCATTTCTAGTCAAACTAATTCTAAAAATAATCTTGCCTCCTGCTTCCCTGCATATTGCTAATTGTAGGTAATGGAAAATGAAAACGGCAATGAAGAGACTGCAGAGGCTCTGCACAATCTGTAGCAGACTGAGTTATTGTGAGTCTAAAATAAATAAGATGAGGAAAGGTGGGAAAGATTTCAGCAGCAGCCTTTCACCTCATGTCTCGTGCTGGCTCTGCCATTTGTCTGCCCGTGCAGTGCAGCCAGTCCAGGGTACTAACGTGGCAGAAAACTAGCCCAGAAAGAAAATTTTTGGAAAAAAAAAAAAAAAAGGAAATAATTTTCTTCTAGTTTAATGTAATACTCAGGTTCATGAAGAGGTCAAATGAGCACCGTGTGCTCGTTTTGTGGAAATGGGGGACCGGAGTACCTTGACTGAAAGCTGAAAGAGGAGGAGACCAGACTCATCCCTTTTGATAGTAGCAAGCTGCTTGGTTTGGCACAGTCAGTTTGTCTAACCACAGCCTTAGGATTGGCACAGTCATCTCGTCTAACCACAGCCTCAGATGCTAGAAGGGACAGCAGTTGCCAGGAATAGGAGCAAAAAAAAAAAGATGCAGCTTAAAAGTTCATTGAAAAGTGCTTCACAACTGAAGGTTGTAGACTTAAATTTCTCTTAAAAAAACCCAAAAATCAACCCATTGCCAGCTGGTCAAGGGAGGTGATTGTCCCACTGTACTCTGCGCTGCTGCACCCTCACCTCGAGCCCTGGGTGCAGTTTTGGGCTCCACAATACAAGAAACACATAAATCTGTTGGACAGAATCCAAAGGAGGGCTACGAAGATGGTGAAGGGCCTTGAGGGGAAGCCGTATGAGGAGCGACTGAGATCACTGGACTTGTTCTGCCTGGAGAAAGAGGAGACTGAGGGGAGACCTCATTGTAGTCTTAAAACATCCTCAGGGGAAGCAGAGGGGCATGTACAGCCAAAGGAATGGTGGTGGTTTTACCTCAAAAGATTGCCAGCTCTGTCAAAAATTGTACCTTTTGTCAATTTTAGTTTGCTTATTTTAGAAATGAGAGTAAGACATACCAGTAAGTCAGTCATTAAAATAGCATACTCTATTTTATTAAGAAAACAAGAATGTAATGGGAAATAAAATGAGTATCACAAGTAAATGAAGAGAGAAACTTCAGTCATACACGCAGACTGTGTAATAGTTTACTGTAGTCAGTCCTAGGGAACTGTATTTTCTGAAACTCTCTCTACTTGGTTTTGAATAAGGCTTTTGCTAAGTATTTTTACAACTTTGAGCTCTTAGTGCAAGACTACATTTGTGGAGTACTTTCAGAATATTAGAATATGTTTTCAGTCTTCAAGAGGCTGCCTCCTGTCTTAGAACCTCCACAGCAATTTTTCCTTGGCGTGGGGACATTTTAGAAACAAATTGCTGTGTGAAAGAGTTTGAGAACTATTTGGTGCAGCAGGGTGTTTCTAAGGCCATTAGGCTGTGTTTAATTGGGGCAGGTGTCATGTGTGCTGTAAGCCTTATTGTGTCAACCCTGGCAGGAAAGTGGTTTTAAAAGAAAAAAGCAGAGATTCTGAAACTGCTGATGGGCATAGTGGCAACTTCAGCAAGTTGCCTGACACAGCTGCCAATGTACTGTGCTCTTCACCTCAAATACCCTACATCATCTGTGTTTTTAGGCTTTGACTCGTTAAGAATATGGGTTGCCACATGAAATGGATTAGGGGATCCTCGTAGTGATGTGGAAGAAACCGAAAATGGCAGGAGATTGGTATAACATTATTTTAGGTGTCATCGACCCACATTTGAATGCAGAATTTCCGATGTGAAAAGCAAGCAAATGGGTCACCTTTTTGAGCAATGAAAACTCTAGGAATTAGTCACATTTATTTCATGGCTTGTAACAGCCTGGGAGATTGGTCTGTGCTCTGAACTCATGCCTCCACATTTCAGTTTGGTTTCATTGGGATCTTTCTGATTTAAAATCTCCAGGGAACCATTCTGAAAAAACTTCACTCTTTAAGTTACTGATGATGATGATAGTTCATCACATAGCAGATACTTTCGAGAGCTTGTGGGTGTACGTTTTCTAAAAAATAAATATAGCTTAGCACGTATACTGTTAAGTCATAGCAGATTGCTCTATATAGTAATGTGTGCATGCATTTTAAAATCTTTTTTATTTGTGTGTCTGACCAGCACAGATTTATTACATGCAGTTAATGTGATGTTGTGTTCAGAATTAGTTGAATACATGTTTTCAGTAACCTGCCTTTGTTTTCCTTTCTTTCTCAATTTAAATTAATTTAATGCTGTTAAGGGGCAAGGTCCAGTCTAAGGTATAGATACAGAAACCTTATGCTTAGGGCTACAAGGGATGACAGCGACAAGCTTAACTCACAGGTCTTGTTTCTGGTACATCTGAAGGAGTTTCCCTCTCTGAGAGCTAAAGATTGCTGAATTTCCACCCTTATCCATCCTGTTTTCTCCCCTTATGACACTGTTAGTGAGCATTGAAATTGCATTCAGGACTGTGTGATGTTTCAGATCTGTCCACTAAGAGGCTAACTCGTTCCAGATAAGCCTTCAACAGACAACATTCATTTTTTACTTTGCTCAGAATTTCCTGTGCTTTGTTCTGCATCTGTTTGTGAAAGACTGCGTTATCTTTGAAAGCCTTCATCTTGTTTTCTTTATTCAAGCTATATGCTAAAATGAAAAAAAAAAAGGGAAGAGCTGGAAGGAGCCCAGCTGGAGCAATCTGCCAAAGATCCCACAGAGGGATAGAGCTGGCAGACTCCTGAAACCTCATCAGCTGACCTCTGGTACAGCTTGGGAAGCCAGGAGATAAGCCACTTTTCCTGCAAAAGGTTTGGCAGCCTCAGCCAGCCCTTCCGAGTAATGCCCAAAGACCACACCACCATTTAATTGCATTTTTTCTCCTCCTCTCATCCCTCACTTAGCTTCAGTAGTGGTTGACCTTAAAAAATATTTCAGTTCAGCCTCTTCCTAGTCTGTGTGTGTGTGTGTGTGTGAACAGACACGTTAGAGGTAAATCACACCTTTGACATGCTCTGTTTCAGCCAGGTGGTCTCAAAAGCAGGTTCTTCATGAAGTACCTCCCTCAGACAGTGGTTGTCATCTCTGATGCTGTGAAAGGTGAAAGGATTTTGTGGCCAACCATTTTTAAAGATGCTCTGGAGAGTTTTCATGTTACGCCTGCTGTTTATGTGGAGAGATTGAAAAGAGCTTAAAAGTGGTGAAAATGGCACAGAGGGAGTACAGTTTCTCTCTTTCTTCACAACATGGGAATTTTCTTTCTGTTCTGGGTGGAAATGCTGTCACAGTGTTAGCAAGGGGGTGCTACAGCAATGATAGAAGCATGCCCTCTCATCTAAAACATTGAGAAAAGGTATCTGGGCTGTACTGGCACAATACAGATGTGGGTGTGTTGGATGGAGAGTGGGGAAGAAGAATTTCAACCCCTTCTGTTTTTTCCCGACCCCCTGCAGCCTTGCTGCAATGTTGAGATCTTGTTTCAGAGCCTCAGGCTCCCTCTCACTCCCTGGCTCCATATGCCAGAAGGAAGTGATAAAGGTTGCACAGAGCCACAAAGCTGAGGCATCGTAGAGGAGTGGGCTGGGGTCGGGGAGGGGCATCTTCCTGTTACAGTCTGCATGCAGGGCTTCTTTTGCCTTTGCTTCTCTTGGTTCCTGTGGTGCATCTGTATAGAAACACGCTGTTTCTGTGCCAAGGAGAAGAGTGTCAACTATTCTCTTTAATGTGACAATATACTGGACCGGGCAGTAAGCAAATAACTGTGTTTTGCCGAGGTAATCTGGTGCTTTCTAGAGTAGTTGTTCTGCCTCTTTACATCTCAGGGGGTCAGCAGCAATTACCTTTAGGTGGAAGTCATGAATAAGGGATAGAAGTTACCAGAATGTGGCTTGAATTCCAAATCTTCTTGAAACATAGTTTTTGCTGCTTCTCCCCCTCCCCAAAATCAATTGAAGATGGCCTTTTGTGCAACAATGAGGTCTGTGGTTAGGGAGCAGTTGTCAAGTTTTATTTAGATGGAAACCTGTCCCAGAAGCTTTCCCTCATCTCATTGTCCTGCAGGGATGAACTTCAAATGCCAGTTTACATTTGCCTGGAACTGACCTTCTCTAATTGAAATGAACAAGGCTGTCTTAGATAAGTAGATAAACACAGCCCATTTGCAATTGTAGATTTAAATGCAGTCATTCATAGATTACCTTTGCACAGTATGGCTCCATCCTTGAATATTTAAAGTCTCATTAACAACAGACCAGAATTGAAGAGTAAATGTTCTTGTGAAAAAGAGGTTTTAGAGCTGCAAGCTGATGTTGATCTCTCCTAGGCTGCAGGAAGAGTGGTACAAAGTCCCCTTTATGCCAGCATGGAAGGCGCTCCAATAAAACTGGCATGCAAAGTCATGAAGGTTGATTAACATCCACAGCGTAACACAGGGTTATATACAAGTACTCTGCTCATAAAGTAGAATAAATGGGCCATTAGTTAAGGCATTGCTTAGCACAGAAAACCATCTTTCTTTCTGTTGTGGATTCAGGCTTCTGCCATTAACAGCCTGGAAATCAGAATTCTTAGAAATAACTGACTGATTGGAAAAATGAGTTTAAAAATGCTTTCTGTGAACTTGAATACTGGGGTTTATGGGGAGGATAGTTTTGCAGTCTTTCAATTTTGCTGGCATAGTTGGATATCAAGATGGTGCTCAATTACCATCTGGCTGGATCAAAATTGTAACTGCTAGGTAATTTAAAGACTCTCAAATAATTTTGGGCTCAGTGGGAATAGTCTCATGAAAACTAAATCTGCAGGGAAACTTAGAAAGGGACAGACTCTTGTGAGAAAGAGAGTCTGCTCTGCAGTTTGTGCCTACCTACTTCCAGGAGAGATTCTGCCAGTTCATACAAAGGACTCAGAAATTTTAACAAGGTTTTAGGAAAATAGGTTTCAGCTTTTGTTTCGTGACTGCTGTCCCTCCTGGCACGTGTTGACCAGAGAGTAGACTGAAAGAGATGATGTTTTTCATGCCATCTCTGTTTCCCTTTACTCAGATTGAAACCAATGGGGGAAAAAAAAAAAAAAAAAGTACTAGTTTGGTGTCCTCTTGTCACCAGAAGACTTCAGTTCCCTCAAGTGCTAAGCACGATAGGAAGGACCTCATTAAACTTTTGTTTGATGTGTTGGTTTGCTTTAAAATTGAATGCTGTCCTGCAGCTGGAAGGAAGGAGTTCTCAGCCCCAAGGTTTGGGAGCAGGTGGTAGTGGCAATTCAGAAGGGTTTGGGGAATTCTTCCAGTATGAAGTGGGGAGAGGTGCCCTCTATAGGGGGCAGATTTTGTCCTGACATGGCCTTTCAAAAGCAGAAGAGTATTTACACAGGTCCTGCTCTAACCCAGGTGGGGACATGCCAAATGAAAATACGACTTCAGAGGAATTAATTTGCTAACGTGTAAGAAACTTCCACTTATTTCAAAACCATGCCCCGTTCCCCCTGCCCCCCAAACCCTGAAGCTTACAACTCAACTGACTATAGGTACTGTTTTGAGGAAAAAATGGGGTAAGGCCCTTCTGATTGAGACCTCAGAACAGAGCTTGTGGCTTGGTCAATGACCAATGAGCTCACACATCCAAGAACTTAAATAGGCTGTCTTAGTATTTAATCAGAAACTACAGTGAAAAGCAAAGGGAAAGCTGCTGGAATCTCTCGGATTGCAAGAGCTTCCCACAATGCACATTTTCCCCTCAAAATTCACTCAAGTATGATCTGCGTTTAAGACTACGCAGGCTACAGTTTTACTTTAGTTACTAACCAGCGACGTGCAGCAGATGTTGCTGAACGCATTTTATGCCATCTCTAGAAACAGAGCATTGCAAACCTGCATCGGTCACTGAAACACTGATGGGTGGCTTCCTTAGGAATTGCAGAGAAGCTGTTCCTGGTCCAAATCTAGCAGCGTCTGCTGCCGGGTCCTGTCATGGGGGGGGATATTCCTATGTGTAGTGCTTGCTCTCTGTGAAATGTAGGTCAGGATTGTTAGCTTATGGTTGCTCACAGGGCAAATAATTCTCAGATAATTCCAGTACTAACAATCCTGAGCAATTAGGAGTATTCCCTCTCTTTCTGTTTGCCTAAGCTCTTCATCCATTGTTGGCGTCCTTTTTCCTCCCTTTTAATCGGAAGGAGGAAAATGTGTTTTCCTGTTTCTCTGTGTACTTTTCCTCTCCAGCTACTTGTGGGTTTTTAATTCTTTGTCCTCTTATTTTATGTGCTCCCTTTGAAGCGGGAGAGTCTGTTCCTGTGCCATGCCATGCCGTGAGGACAACTCCAGGCTGCTTGCTGCAGGTCTGAGTGTTACAGCCGTAGAGATCATAGATTTCTTTTTTCCCTTTCCCCCCCGCCCCAACTCCTGGGCCATCCAGCCTAATGTGAGAACAGATTGGCCTTAGTATTTGGAGAAAAGATCTATAATAAGCACTGGGGACATGCTGGTAAAAAGCATCAGCATGGTATACCAGCTCTGTTGGAGTACTGACTGTACATTAATTCTCTAACTTATAATTAGCTATATTAAATTCCAATTTTCTGAAAGGAACCATTATCAAATAACACTCTGTTTGAAATCTCAAAGAAACATAAGGAATGAAAGCTTAGTCCTCTTATGCTTTCATCTTTCAGAAGCAATCCCTATCTCAACATCTTGACCTACATTTTCTTTTTACCCTCTCCAAGAAACATTGTGTGGATTTAATGTCTCAGAAGGGAGGTAAGGGTTTTTTTTAGTGCATGTGTATGTGTTGACATATAAAGTTTGGGGAAAACAATGAGGCCTTCATGTCCGCAACGACTTTTTTTTTTTGTTTTAAACACTTGAAAGTGTTTTTCATAATATCTTTGAGGCTGATTTTAGGTTCAGAAAGTAATTAAATGTAAAAAGTCCAACCTGTTCTTTATAAGTGGCCCACTTTTATCAATCTAGGTTCTGCCAAAACCTTTCCTCATTTTACACGGCAGTAGGAAAAAAAACTTGGGCTTTGATTCCTTCTTACGCTGCTCACGACTTGCACCTAGTTGTGCTTTTTTTTAATGATTAAATGGGATAGTTTGTTGTTGTGGGTTTGTTTTTTTTTTGGGGGGGGGAGGTTTGTTGGTATGCTTAAAATTATGGTTTTGTTCACATTCGTTCTCGCCCTTACCATGTATCTGTTTGGTGTT
Source organism: Empidonax traillii (assembly GCF_003031625.1). Taxonomy (NCBI): domain Eukaryota; kingdom Metazoa; phylum Chordata; class Aves; order Passeriformes; family Tyrannidae; genus Empidonax; species Empidonax traillii. The sequence continues at coordinate 168,247 of NW_020955418.1, read as the reverse complement.
GCTAATAAATAGTTGCACATGGGTGCTGAACTTTACCTTGGGTGGCCTGAACATGTGAAGTCTGTCAGTGCTGCTTTCCCTTGGTCCATCCTCTCCTATTAGGAGGTATCTCCAATACTTACAGTGTGCTTGATGCCATCCTCTCTGCTTCATCCCACCACATGGGATGTCCTGGCTTCTCCCGCTGGAAACTACAGCCTCGCCCTGTGTGGGAACAGGTAGAATTGTTCTACCATTTGTTCAGTGTGGAGTTTTTTGGGGGACTGGTGTGTGTGTGTGTGTGTGAGCACTCTGAACACATTAAATGCTAAATGTATGCTAAACATTAATACTATTTAAATAGTCTTTGTAGCTTGAGAAACAGTGTAGGGAGGGAGTGTTCTAACTCCAGGAAGCCTTTCTTGTCTGAACTGTTTCGGTTTAATATGTCTCTTTAGCTTTTTATAGGGTACTGTGAATGTACAGAGGGATTCCAGTTGTCCTTTCCCCCCCCACCACCTCTGGTACTGTCACATCATATTGAAATAGAGTTCTATTATTGATGGTCAAAACACTGCATACTTTTGGCCCTAAATCGGGAGGGGTGTGTGTGTGGGTGTTGACTGTAGTAATACAGTTGTGAACTTCAGCATACACACAGCCTCTTGGGTATATTTTGAAAGCTCACTTACCTCTTTATCATATTTCTGTGCTGTTCCATTGCATATACCTCCAACCCCCCTGCTCCCATTTCTTTGATGCTGTACTTGAAACAAGAAATATGCTAATGGGTGTTTGCCTTCGATTACATGAATGCATGAACGGAAAATTCTGTGTAACGACTTCTTGTTTTAGGGGGGGGGAACCCAGTATTCTTTAAAAATTGCAGGATAATGCTTTATCTCCTTTGCTTCTTCAGAAAGATAAAATCATTAAATGCACATCAGTGTACAGTCTTGATTGTGTGTTTGTGGATGCTTGTTCCAAGGTTTCTATTAAGTCAGGAAGCAGCTAATGTTGTTTCACTTCCTCTTCTAATGACC